>NW_027274043.1:0-141611 GCF_030028105.1 Mobula birostris
CACTCCTCAGAAACACTCACACACAGGTCTGTCACCTCCTCAGAAACACTCACACACAGGTCTGATCCACACCTCAGAAACACTCACACACAGGTCTGTCACCTCCTCAGAAACACTCACACACAGGTCTGATCCACACCTCAGAAACACTCACACACAGGTCTGATCCACACCTCAAAAACACTCACACACAGGTCTGATCCACACCTCAGACACTCTCACACACAGGTCTGTCACTCCTCAGAAACGCTCACACACAGGTCTGATCCACTCCTCAGAAACACTCACACACAGATCTGTTCTCTCCTCAGAAACCCTCACACACTCATCTGTCAGCTCCTCAGAAGCACTCACTCACAGATCCCTCACCTCCTCAGAAACACTCACACACAGGGCTGTCAACTCCTCAGAAACACTCAAGACACAGGTCTGATCCACAGCTCAAAAACACTCACACACTGTTCTGTCACCTCCTCAGAAACACTCACACACAGGTCTGATCCACTCCTCAGAAACACCCACACACAGGTTTGATCCAAACCTCAGAAACTCTCACACACAGGTCTGTCACCTCCTCAGAAACACTCACACACAGGTCTGATCCACTCCTCATAAACACTCACACACAGGTTCCTCACCTCCTCAGAAACACTCATACACAGGTCTGTCACCTCCTCAGAAACACTCACACACAGGTCTGTCACCTCCTCAGAAACACTCACACACAGGTCTGATCCACTCCTCAGAAACCCTCGCATACAGGTCTGATCCACACCTCAGAAACACTCACACAGAGGTCTAAACAACACCTCAGAAACACTCATACACATCTCTGTTACCTCCTCAGAAACACTCACACACAGGTCTGATCCACACCTCAGAATCATTCACACACAGGTCTGATCCACACCTCAGAAACACTCACACACAGTTCTGTCACCTCCTCCGAAACACTCAGACACTGGTCTGATCCACTCCTCAGAAACACTCACACACAGATCTGTTCTCTCCTCAGAAACCCTCACACACTCGTTTATCAGCTCCTCAGAAGCACTCAGACACAGGTCTGATCCACTCCTCAGAAACACTTACACACAGATCCCTCACCTCCCCAGAAACACTCACACACACGGCTGTCACCTCCTCAGAAACACTCAGACACAGGTCTGATCCACAGCTCAAAAACACTCACACACAGTTCTGTCACCTCCTCAGAAACACTCACACACAGGTCTGATCCACTCCTTAGAAACACTCACACACAGGTTTGATCCACACCTCAGAAACTCTCACACACAGGTCTGTCACCTCCTCAGAAACACTCACACACAGGTCTGATCCACACCTCAGAAACACTCACACACAGGTCTAATCAACACCTCAGAAACACTCACACACAATTCTCTCACCTCCTCCGAAACACTCACTCACAGGTCGGTCACCTCCTCAGAAACACTCACACACTGATCCATCCACTCCTCAGAAACACTCACACACAGGTCTGTCACCTCCTCAGAAACACTCACACACAGGTCTGATCCACACCTCTGAAACACTCACACACAGGTCTCTCACCTCCTCAGAAACACTCACACACACGTCTGATCCACACCTCAGAAACACTCACATACAGGTCTGTCACCTCCTCAGAAACACTCACACACAGGTCTGATCCACTCCTAAGAAACACTCACACACAGATCTGATGCACACCTCAGAAACACTCACAGAGGTCTGTCACCTCCTGAGAAACACTCACACACTGATCCATCCACTCCTCAGAAACACTCACACACAGGTCTGTCACCTCCTCAGAAACACTCACACACAGGTCTGAACCACACCTCAGAAACACTCACACACATGTCTGTTACCTCCTCAGAAACACTAACACACATGTCTGATCCACACCTCAGAAACATTCACACACAGGTCTGATCCACACCTCAGAAACACTCACACACAGTTCTGTCACCTCCTCCGAAACACTCACTCACAGGTCTGTCACCTCCTCAGAAACACTCACACACTGATCCATCCACTCCTCAGAAACACTCACACACAGGTCTGTCACCTCCTCAGAAACACTCACACACAGGTCTGATCCACACCTCAGAAACACTCACACACAGGTCTGTCACCTCCTCAGAAACACTCACACACAGGTCTGATCCACACCTCAGAAACACTCACACACAGGTCTGACCCACACCTCAAAAACACTCACACACAGGTCTGATCCACACCTCAGACACTCTCACACACAGGTCTGTCACTCCTCAGAAACGCTCACACACAGGTCTGATCCACTCCTCAGAAACACTCACACACAGATCTGTTCTCTCCTCAGAAACCCTCACACACTCATCTGTCAGCTCCTCAGAAGCACTCACTCACAGGTCTGATCCACTGCTCAGAAACACTCACACACAGATCCCTCACCTCCTCAGAAACACTCACACACAGGGCTGTCAACTCCTCAGAAACACTCAAGATACAGGTCTGATCCACAGCTCAAAAACACTCACACACTGTTCTGTCACCTCCTCAGAAACACTCACACACAGGTCTGATCCACTCCTCAGAAACACCCACACACAGGTTTGATCCACACCTCAGAAACTCTCACACACAGGTCTGTCACCTCCTCAGAAACACTCACACACAGGTCTGATCCACTCCTCATAAACACTCACACACAGGTTCCTCACCTCCTCAGAAACACTCATACACAGGTCTGTCACCTCCTCAGAAACACTCACACACAGGTCTGTCACCTCCTCAGAAACACTCACACACAGGTCTGATCCACACCTCAGAAACACTCACACACAGGTCTAATCAACACCTCAGAAACACTCACACACAATTCTCTCACCTCCTCCGAAACACTCACTCACAGGTCTGTCACCTCCTCAGAAACACTCACACACTGATCCATCCACTCCTCAGAAACCCTCGCATACAGGTCTGATCCACACCTCAGAAACACTCACACAGAGGTCTAAACAACACCTCAGAAACACTCATACACATCTCTTTTACCTCCTCAGAAACACTCACACACAGGTCTGATCCACACCTCAGAATCATTCACACACAGGTCTGATCCACTCCTCATAAACACTCACACACAGGTTCCTCACCTCCTCAGAAACACTCATACACAGGTCTGTCACCTCCTCAGAAACACTCACACACAGGTCTGTCACCTCCTCAGAAACACTCACACACAGGTCTGATCCACTCCTCAGAAACCCTCGCATACAGGTCTGATCCACACCTCAGAAACACTCACACAGAGGTCTAAACAACACCTCAGAAACACTCATACACATCTCTGTTACCTCCTCAGAAACACTCACACACAGGTCTGATCCACACCTCAGAATCATTCACACACAGGTCTGATCCACACCTCAGAAACACTCACACACAGTTCTGTCACCTCCTCCGAAACACTCAGACACTGGTCTGATCCACTCCTCAGAAACACTCACACACAGATCTGTTCTCTCCTCAGAAACCCTCACACACTCGTTTATCAGCTCCTCAGAAGCACTCAGACACAGGTCTGATCCACTCCTCAGAAACACTTACACACAGATCCCTCACCTCCCCAGAAACACTCACACACACGGCTGTCACCTCCTCAGAAACACTCACACACAGGTCTGATCCACTCCTTAGAAACACTCACACACAGGTTTGATCCACACCTCAGAAACTCTCACACACAGGTCTGTCACCTCCTCAGAAACACTCACACACAGGTCTGATCCACACCTCAGAAACACTCACACACAGGTCTAATCAACACCTCAGAAACACTCACACACAATTCTCTCACCTCCTCCGAAACACTCACTCACAGGTCGGTCACCTCCTCAGAAACACTCACACACTGATCCATCCACTCCTCAGAAACACTCACACACAGGTCTGTCACCTCCTCAGAAACACTCACACACAGGTCTGATCCACACCTCAGAAACACTCACACACAGGTCTGTCACCTCCTCCGAAACACTCACACACACGTCTGATCCACACCTCAGAAACACTCACATACAGGTCTGTCACCTCCTCAGAAACACTCACACACAGGTCTGATGCACACCTCAGAAACACTCACAGAGGTCTGTCACCTCCTGAGAAACACTCACACACTGATCCATCCACTCCTCAGAAACACTCACACACAGGTCTGTCACCTCCTCAGAAACACTCACACACAGGTCTGAACCACACCTCAGAAACACTCACACACATGTCTGTTACCTCCTCAGAAACACTAACACACATGTCTGATCCACACCTCAGAAACACTCACACACAGTTCTATCACCTCCTCCGAAACACTCACTCACGGGTCTGTCACCTCCTCAGAAACACTCACACACTGATCCATCCACTCCTCAGAAACACTCACACACAGGTCTGTCACCTCCTCAGAAACACTCACACACAGGTCTGATCCACACCTCAGAAACACTCACACACAGGTCTGTCACCTCCTCAGAAACACTCACACACAGGTCTGATCCACACCTCAGAAACACTCACACACAGGTCTGATCCACACCTCAAAAACACTCACACACAGGTCTGATCCACACCTCAGACACTCTCACACACAGGTCTGTCACTCCTCAGAAACGCTCACACACAGGTCTGATCCACTCCTCAGAAACACTCACACACAGATCTGTTCTCTCCTCAGAAACCCTCACACACTCATCTGTCAGCTCCTCAGAAGCACTCACTCACAGATCCCTCACCTCCTCAGAAACACTCACACACAGGGCTGTCAACTCCTCAGAAACACTCAAGACACAGGTCTGATCCACAGCTCAAAAACACTCACACACTGTTCTGTCACCTCCTCAGAAACACTCACACACAGGTCTGATCCACTCCTCAGAAACACCCACACACAGGTTTGATCCACACCTCAGAAACTCTCACACACAGGTCTGTCACCTCCTCAGAAACACTCACACACAGGTCTGATCCACTCCTCATAAACACTCACACACAGGTTCCTCACCTCCTCAGAAACACTCATACACAGGTCTGTCACCTCCTCAGAAACACTCACACACAGGTCTGTCACCTCCTCAGAAACACTCACACACAGGTCTGATCCACTCCTCAGAAACCCTCGCATACAGGTCTGATCCACACCTCAGAAACACTCACACAGAGGTCTAAACAACACCTCAGAAACACTCATACACATCTCTGTTACCTCCTCAGAAACACTCACACACAGGTCTGATCCACACCTCAGAATCATTCACACACACGTCTGATCCACACCTCAGAAACACTCACACACAGTTCTGTCACCTCCTCCGAAACACTCAGACACTGGTCTGATCCACTCCTCAGAAACACTCACACACAGATCTGTTCTCTCCTCAGAAACCCTCACACACTCGTTTATCAGCTCCTCAGAAGCACTCAGACACAGGTCTGATCCACTCCTCAGAAACACTTACACACAGATCCCTCACCTCCCCAGAAACACTCACACACACGGCTGTCACCTCCTCAGAAACACTCAGACACAGGTCTGATCCACAGCTCAAAAACACTCACACACAGTTCTGTCACCTCCTCAGAAACACTCACACACAGGTCTGATCCACTCCTTAGAAACACTCACACACAGGTTTGATCCACACCTCAGAAACTCTCACACACAGGTCTGTCACCTCCTCAGAAACACTCACACACAGGTCTGATCCACACCTCAGAAACACTCACACACAGGTCTAATCAACACCTCAGAAACACTCACACACTGATCCATCCACTCCTCAGAAACCCTCGCATACAGGTCTGATCCACACCTCAGAAACACTCACACAGAGGTCTAAACAACACCTCAGAAACACTCATACACATCTCTTTTACCTCCTCAGAAACACTCACACACAGGTCTGATCCACACCTCAGAATCATTCACACACAGGTCTGATCCACTCCTCATAAACACTCACACACAGGTTCCTCACCTCCTCAGAAACACTCATACACAGGTCTGTCACCTCCTCAGAAACACTCACACACAGGTCTGTCACCTCCTCAGAAACACTCACACACAGGTCTGATCCACTCCTCAGAAACCCTCGCATACAGGTCTGATCCACACCTCAGAAACACTCACACAGAGGTCTAAACAACACCTCAGAAACACTCTACACATCTCTGTTACCTCCTCAGAAACACTCACACACAGGTCTGATCCACACCTCAGAATCATTCACACACAGGTCTGATCCACACCTCAGAAACACTCACACACAGTTCTGTCACCTCCTCCGAAACACTCAGACACTGGTCTGATCCACTCCTCAGAAACACTCACACACAGATCTGTTCTCTCCTCAGAAACCCTCACACACTCGTTTATCAGCTCCTCAGAAGCACTCAGACACAGGTCTGATCCACTCCTCAGAAACACTTACACACAGATCCCTCACCTCCCCAGAAACACTCACACACACGGCTGTCACCTCCTCAGAAACACTCACACACAGGTCTGATCCACTCCTTAGAAACACTCACACACAGGTTTGATCCACACCTCAGAAACTCTCACACACAGGTCTGTCACCTCCTCAGAAACACTCACACACAGGTCTGATCCACACCTCAGAAACACTCACACACAGGTCTAATCAACACCTCAGAAACACTCACACACAATTCTCTCACCTCCTCCGAAACACTCACTCACAGGTCGGTCACCTCCTCAGAAACACTCACACACTGATCCATCCACTCCTCAGAAACACTCACACACAGGTCTGTCACCTCCTCAGAAACACTCACACACAGGTCTGATCCACACCTCAGAAACACTCACACACAGGTCTGTCACCTCCTCCGAAACACTCACACACACGTCTGATCCACACCTCAGAAACACTCACATACAGGTCTGTCACCTCCTCAGAAACACTCACACACAGGTCTGATGCACACCTCAGAAACACTCACAGAGGTCTGTCACCTCCTGAGAAACACTCACACACTGATCCATCCACTCCTCAGAAACACTCACACACAGGTCTGTCACCTCCTCAGAAACACTCACACACAGGTCTGAACCACACCTCAGAAACACTCACACACATGTCTGTTACCTCCTCAGAAACACTAACACACATGTCTGATCCACACCTCAGAAACATTCACACACAGGTCTGATCCACACCTCAGAAACACTCACACACTGTTCTATCACCTCCTCCGAAACACTCACTCACGGGTCTGTCACCTCCTCAGAAACACTCACACACTGATCCATCCACTCCTCAGAAACACTCACACACAGGTCTGTCACCTCCTCAGAAACACTCACACACAGGTCTGATCCACACCTCAGAAACACTCACACACAGGTCTGTCACCTCCTCAGAAACACTCACACACAGGTCTGATCCACACCTCAGAAACACTCACACACAGGTCTGATCCACACCTCAAAAACACTCACACACAGGTCTGATCCACACCTCAGACACTCTCACACACAGGTCTGTCACTCCTCAGAAACGCTCACACACAGGTCTGATCCACTCCTCAGAAACACTCACACACAGATCTGTTCTCTCCTCAGAAACCCTCACACACTCATCTGTCAGCTCCTCAGAAGCACTCACTCACAGATCCCTCACCTCCTCAGAAACACTCACACACAGGGCTGTCAACTCCTCAGAAACACTCAAGACACAGGTCTGATCCACAGCTCAAAAACACTCACACACTGTTCTGTCACCTCCTCAGAAACACTCACACACAGGTCTGATCCACTCCTCAGAAACACCCACACACAGGTTTGATCCACACCTCAGAAACTCTCACACACAGGTCTGTCACCTCCTCAGAAACACTCACACACAGGTCTGATCCACTCCTCATAAACACTCACACACAGGTTCCTCACCTCCTCAGAAACACTCATACACAGGTCTGTCACCTCCTCAGAAACACTCACACACAGGTCTGTCACCTCCTCAGAAACACTCACACACAGGTCTGATCCACTCCTCAGAAACCCTCGCATACAGGTCTGATCCACACCTCAGAAACACTCACACAGAGGTCTAAACAACACCTCAGAAACACTCATACACATCTCTGTTACCTCCTCAGAAACACTCACACACAGGTCTGATCCACACCTCAGAATCATTCACACACACGTCTGATCCACACCTCAGAAACACTCACACACAGTTCTGTCACCTCCTCCGAAACACTCAGACACTGGTCTGATCCACTCCTCAGAAACACTCACACACAGATCTGTTCTCTCCTCAGAAACCCTCACACACTCGTTTATCTGCTCCTCAGAAGCACTCAGACACAGGTCTGATCCACTCCTCAGAAACACTTACACACAGATCCCTCACCTCCCCAGAAACACTCACACACACGGCTGTCACCTCCTCAGAAACACTCAGACACAGGTCTGATCCACAGCTCAAAAACACTCACACACAGTTCTGTCACCTCCTCAGAAACACTCACACACAGGTCTGATCCACTCCTTAGAAACACTCACACACAGGTTTGATCCACACCTCAGAAACTCTCACACACAGGTCTGTCACCTCCTCAGAAACACTCACACACAGGTCTGATCCACACCTCAGAAACACTCACACACAGGTCTAATCAACACCTCAGAAACACTCACACACAATTCTCTCACCTCCTCCGAAACACTCACCTACAGGTCGGTCACCTCCTCAGAAACACTCACACACTGATCCATCCACTCCTCAGAAACACTCACACACAGGTCTGTCACCTCCTCAGAAACACTCACACACAGGTCTGATCCACACCTCTGAAACACTCACACACAGGTCTCTCACCTCCTCAGAAACACTCACACACACGTCTGATCCACACCTCAGAAACACTCACATACAGGTCTGTCACCTCCTCAGAAACACTCACACACAGGTCTGATCCACTCCTAAGAAACACTCACACACAGATCTGATGCACACCTCAGAAACACTCACAGAGGTCTGTCACCTCCTGAGAAACACTCACACACTGATCCATCCACTCCTCAGAAACACTCACACACAGGTCTGTCACCTCCTCAGAAACACTCACACACAGGTCTGAACCACACCTCAGAAACACTCACACACATGTCTGTTACCTCCTCAGAAACACTAACACACATGTCTGATCCACACCTCAGAAACATTCACACACAGGTCTGATCCACACCTCAGAAACACTCACACACAGTTCTGTCACCTCCTCCGAAACACTCACTCACAGGTCTGTCACCTCCTCAGAAACACTCACACACTGATCCATCCACTCCTCAGAAACACTCACACACAGGTCTGTCACCTCCTCAGAAACACTCACACACAGGTCTGATCCACACCTCAGAAACACTCACACACAGGTCTGTCACCTCCTCAGAAACACTCACAGACAGGTCTGATCCACACCTCAGAAACACTCACACACAGGTCTGACCCACACCTCAAAAACACTCACACACAGGTCTGATCCACACCTCAGACACTCTCACACACAGGTCTGTCACTCCTCAGAAACGCTCACACACAGGTCTGATCCACTCCTCAGAAACACTCACACACAGATCTGTTCTCTCCTCAGAAACCCTCACACACTCATCTGTCAGCTCCTCAGAAGCACTCACTCACAGGTCTGATCCACTGCTCAGAAACACTCACACACAGATCCCTCACCTCCTCAGAAACACTCACACACAGGGCTGTCAACTCCTCAGAAACACTCAAGATACAGGTCTGATCCACAGCTCAAAAACACTCACACACTGTTCTGTCACCTCCTCAGAAACACTCACACACAGGTCTGATCCACTCCTCAGAAACACCCACACACAGGTTTGATCCACACCTCAGAAACTCTCACACACAGGTCTGTCACCTCCTCAGAAACACTCACACACAGGTCTGATCCACTCCTCATAAACACTCACACACAGGTTCCTCACCTCCTCAGAAACACTCATACACAGGTCTGTCACCTCCTCAGAAACACTCACACACAGGTCTGTCACCTCCTCAGAAACACTCACACACAGGTCTGATCCACACCTCAGAAACACTCACACACAGGTCTAATCAACACCTCAGAAACACTCACACACAATTCTCTCACCTCCTCCGAAACACTCACTCACAGGTCTGTCACCTCCTCAGAAACACTCACACACTGATCCATCCACTCCTCAGAAACCCTCGCATACAGGTCTGATCCACACCTCAGAAACACTCACACAGAGGTCTAAACAACACCTCAGAAACACTCATACACATCTCTTTTACCTCCTCAGAAACACTCACACACAGGTCTGATCCACACCTCAGAATCATTCACACACAGGTCTGATCCACTCCTCATAAACACTCACACACAGGTTCCTCACCTCCTCAGAAACACTCATACACAGGTCTGTCACCTCCTCAGAAACACTCACACACAGGTCTGTCACCTCCTCAGAAACACTCACACACAGGTCTGATCCACTCCTCAGAAACCCTCGCATACAGGTCTGATCCACACCTCAGAAACACTCACACAGAGGTCTAAACAACACCTCAGAAACACTCATACACATCTCTGTTACCTCCTCAGAAACACTCACACACAGGTCTGATCCACACCTCAGAATCATTCACACACAGGTCTGATCCACACCTCAGAAACACTCACACACAGTTCTGTCACCTCCTCCGAAACACTCAGACACTGGTCTGATCCACTCCTCAGAAACACTCACACACAGATCTGTTCTCTCCTCAGAAACCCTCACACACTCGTTTATCAGCTCCTCAGAAGCACTCAGACACAGGTCTGATCCACTCCTCAGAAACACTTACACACAGATCCCTCACCTCCCCAGAAACACTCACACACACGGCTGTCACCTCCTCAGAAACACTCACACACAGGTCTGATCCACTCCTTAGAAACACTCACACACAGGTTTGATCCACACCTCAGAAACTCTCACACACAGGTCTGTCACCTCCTCAGAAACACTCACACACAGGTCTGATCCACACCTCAGAAACACTCACACACAGGTCTAATCAACACCTCAGAAACACTCACACACAATTCTCTCACCTCCTCCGAAACACTCACTCACAGGTCGGTCACCTCCTCAGAAACACTCACACACTGATCCATCCACTCCTCAGAAACACTCACACACAGGTCTGTCACCTCCTCAGAAACACTCACACACAGGTCTGATCCACACCTCAGAAACACTCACACACAGGTCTGTCACCTCCTCCGAAACACTCACACACACGTCTGATCCACACCTCAGAAACACTCACATACAGGTCTGTCACCTCCTCAGAAACACTCACACACAGGTCTGATGCACACCTCAGAAACACTCACAGAGGTCTGTCACCTCCTGAGAAACACTCACACACTGATCCATCCACTCCTCAGAAACACTCACACACAGGTCTGTCACCTCCTCAGAAACACTCACACACAGGTCTGAACCACACCTCAGAAACACTCACACACATGTCTGTTACCTCCTCAGAAACACTAACACACATGTCTGATCCACACCTCAGAAACACTCACACACAGTTCTATCACCTCCTCCGAAACACTCACTCACGGGTCTGTCACCTCCTCAGAAACACTCACACACTGATCCATCCACTCCTCAGAAACACTCACACACAGGTCTGTCACCTCCTCAGAAACACTCACACACAGGTCTGATCCACACCTCAGAAACACTCACACACAGGTCTGTCACCTCCTCAGAAACACTCACACACAGGTCTGATCCACACCTCAGAAACACTCACACACAGGTCTGATCCACACCTCAAAAACACTCACACACAGGTCTGATCCACACCTCAGACACTCTCACACACAGGTCTGTCACTCCTCAGAAACGCTCACACACAGGTCTGATCCACTCCTCAGAAACACTCACACACAGATCTGTTCTCTCCTCAGAAACCCTCACACACTCATCTGTCAGCTCCTCAGAAGCACTCACTCACAGATCCCTCACCTCCTCAGAAACACTCACACACAGGGCTGTCAACTCCTCAGAAACACTCAAGACACAGGTCTGATCCACAGCTCAAAAACACTCACACACTGTTCTGTCACCTCCTCAGAAACACTCACACACAGGTCTGATCCACTCCTCAGAAACACCCACACACAGGTTTGATCCACACCTCAGAAACTCTCACACACAGGTCTGTCACCTCCTCAGAAACACTCACACACAGGTCTGATCCACTCCTCATAAACACTCACACACAGGTTCCTCACCTCCTCAGAAACACTCATACACAGGTCTGTCACCTCCTCAGAAACACTCACACACAGGTCTGTCACCTCCTCAGAAACACTCACACACAGGTCTGATCCACTCCTCAGAAACCCTCGCATACAGGTCTGATCCACACCTCAGAAACACTCACACAGAGGTCTAAACAACACCTCAGAAACACTCATACACATCTCTGTTACCTCCTCAGAAACACTCACACACAGGTCTGATCCACACCTCAGAATCATTCACACACACGTCTGATCCACACCTCAGAAACACTCACACACAGTTCTGTCACCTCCTCCGAAACACTCAGACACTGGTCTGATCCACTCCTCAGAAACACTCACACACAGATCTGTTCTCTCCTCAGAAACCCTCACACACTCGTTTATCAGCTCCTCAGAAGCACTCAGACACAGGTCTGATCCACTCCTCAGAAACACTTACACACAGATCCCTCACCTCCCCAGAAACACTCACACACACGGCTGTCACCTCCTCAGAAACACTCAGACACAGGTCTGATCCACAGCTCAAAAACACTCACACACAGTTCTGTCACCTCCTCAGAAACACTCACACACAGGTCTGATCCACTCCTTAGAAACACTCACACACAGGTTTGATCCACACCTCAGAAACTCTCACACACAGGTCTGTCACCTCCTCAGAAACACTCACACACAGGTCTGATCCACACCTCAGAAACACTCACACACAGGTCTAATCAACACCTCAGAAACACTCACACACAATTCTCTCACCTCCTCCGAAACACTCACCTACAGGTCGGTCACCTCCTCAGAAACACTCACACACTGATCCATCCACTCCTCAGAAACACTCACACACAGGTCTGTCACCTCCTCAGAAACACTCACACACAGGTCTGATCCACACCTCTGAAACACTCACACACAGGTCTCTCACCTCCTCAGAAACACTCACACACACGTCTGATCCACACCTCAGAAACACTCACATACAGGTCTGTCACCTCCTCAGAAACACTCACACACAGGTCTGATCCACTCCTAAGAAACACTCACACACAGATCTGATGCACACCTCAGAAACACTCACAGAGGTCTGTCACCTCCTGAGAAACACTCACACACTGATCCATCCACTCCTCAGAAACACTCACACACAGGTCTGTCACCTCCTCAGAAACACTCACACACAGGTCTGAACCACACCTCAGAAACACTCACACACATGTCTGTTACCTCCTCAGAAACACTAACACACAGGTCTGATCCACACCTCAGAAACACTCACACACAGGTCTGTCACCTCCTCAGAAACACTCACACACAGGTCTGATCCACACCTCAGAAACACTCACACACAGGTCTGACCCACACCTCAAAAACACTCACACACAGGTCTGATCCACACCTCAGACACTCTCACACACAGGTCTGTCACTCCTCAGAAACGCTCACACACAGGTCTGATCCACTCCTCAGAAACACTCACACACAGATCTGTTCTCTCCTCAGAAACCCTCACACACTCATCTGTCAGCTCCTCAGAAGCACTCACTCACAGGTCTGATCCACTGCTCAGAAACACTCACACACAGATCCCTCACCTCCTCAGAAACACTCACACACAGGGCTGTCAACTCCTCAGAAACACTCAAGATACAGGTCTGATCCACAGCTCAAAAACACTCACACACTGTTCTGTCACCTCCTCAGAAACACTCACACACAGGTCTGATCCACTCCTCAGAAACACCCACACACAGGTTTGATCCACACCTCAGAAACTCTCACACACAGGTGTGTCACCTCCTCAGAAACACTCACACACAGGTCTGATCCACTCCTCATGAACACTCACACACAGGTTCCTCACCTCCTCAGAAACACTCATACACAGGTCTGTCACCTCCTCAGAAACACTCACACACAGGTCTGTCACCTCCTCAGAAACACTCACACACAGGTCTGATCCACTCCTCAGAAACCCTCGCATACAGGTCTGATCCACACCTCAGAAACACTCACACAGAGGTCTAAACAACACCTCAGAAACACTCATACACATCTCTGTTACCTCCTCAGAAACACTCACACACAGGTCTGATCCACACCTCAGAATCATTCACACACAGGTCTGATCCACACCTCAGAAACACTCACACACAGTTCTGTCACCTCCTCCGAAACACTCAGACACTGGTCTGATCCACTCCTCAGAAACACTCACACACAGATCTGTTCTCTCCTCAGAAACCCTCACACACTCGTTTATCAGCTCCTCAGAAGCACTCAGACACAGGTCTGATCCACTCCTCAGAAACACTTACACACAGATCCCTCACCTCCCCAGAAACACTCACACACACGGCTGTCACCTCCTCAGAAACACTCAGACACAGGTCTGATCCACAGCTCAAAAACACTCACACACAGTTCTGTCACCTCCTCAGAAACACTCACACACAGGTCTGATCCACTCCTTAGAAACACTCACACACAGGTTTGATCCACACCTCAGAAACTCTCACACACAGGTCTGTCACCTCCTCAGAAACACTCACACACAGGTCTGATCCACACCTCAGAAACACTCACACACAGGTCTAATCAACACCTCAGAAACACTCACACACAATTCTCTCACCTCCTCCGAAACACTCACTCACAGGTCGGTCACCTCCTCAGAAACACTCACACACTGATCCATCCACTCCTCAGAAACACTCACACACATGTCTGTCACCTCCTCAGAAACACTCACACACAGGTCTGATCCACACCTCAGAAACACTCACACACAGGTCTGTCACCTCCTCAGAAACACTCACACACACGTCTGATCCACACCTCAGAAACACTCACATACAGGTCTGTCACCTCCTCAGAAACACTCACACACAGGTCTGATCCACTCCTAAGAAACACTCACACACAGATCTGATGCACACCTCAGAAACACTCACAGAGGTCTGTCACCTCCTGAGAAACACTCACACACTGATCCATCCACTCCTTAGAAACACTCACACACAGGTCTGTCACCTCCTCAGAAACACTCACACACAGGTCTGAACCACACCTCAGAAACACTCACACACATGTCTGTTACCTCCTCAGAAACACTAACACACATGTCTGATCCACACCTCAGAAACATTCACACACAGGTCTGATCCACACCTCAGAAACACTCACACACAGTTCTGTCACCTCCTCCGAAACACTCACTCACAGGTCTGTCACCTCCTCAGAAACACTCACACACTGATCCATCCACTCCTCAGAAACACTCACACACAGGTCTGATCCACACCTCAGAAACACTCACACACAGGTCTGTCACCTCCTCAGAAACACTCACACACAGGTCTGATCCACACCTCAGAAACACTCACACACAGATCTGATCCACACCTCAAAAACACTCACACACAGGTCTGATCCACACCTGAGACACTCTCACACACAGGTCTGTCACTCCTCAGAAACGCTCACACACAGGTCTGATCCACTCCTCAGAAACACTCACACACAGATCTGTTCTCTCCTCAGAAACCCTCACACACTCATCTGTCAGCTTCACAGAAGCACTCACACACAGGTCTGATCCACTCCTCAGAAACACTCACACACAGATCCCTCACCTCCTCAGAAACACTCACACACAGGGCTGTCAACTCCTCAGAAACACTGAAGAGACAGGTCTGATCCACAGCTCAAAAACACTCACACACTGTTCTGTCACCTCCTCAGAAACACTCACACACAGGTCTGATCCACTCCTCAGAAACACCCACACACAGGTTTGATCCACACCTCAGAAACTCTCACACACAGGTCTGTCACCTCCTCAGAAACACTCACACACAGGTCTGATCCACTCCTCATAAACACTCACACACAGGTTCCTCACCTCCTCAGAAACACTCATACGCAGGTCTGTCACCTCCTCAGAAACACTCACACACAGGTCTGTCACCTCCTCAGAAACACTCACACACAGGTCTGATCCACTCCTCAGAAACCCTCGCATACAGGTCTGATCCACACCTCAGAAACACTCACACAGAGGTCTAAACAACACCTCAGAAACACTCATACACATGTCTGTTACCTCCTCAGAAACACTCACACACAGGTCTGATCTACACCTCAGAATCATTCACACACAGGTCTGATCCACACCTCAGAAACACTCACACACAGTTCTGTCAGCTCCTACCGAAACACTCAGACACTGGTCTGATCCACTCCTCAGAAACACTCACACACAGATCTGTTCCCTCCTCAGAAACCCTCACACACTCGTTTATCAGCTCCTCAGAAGCACTCAGACACAGGTCTGATCCACTCCTCAGAAACACTTACACACAGATCCCTCACCTCCCCAGAAACACTCACACACACGGCTGTCACCTCCTCAGAAACACTCAGACACAGGTTTGATCCACACCTCAGAAACTCTCACACACAGGTCTGTCACCTCCTCAGAAACACTCACACACAGGTCTTATCCACACCTCAGAAACACTCACACACAGGTCTAATCAACACCTCAGAAACACTCACACACAATTCTCTCACCTCCTCCGAAACACTCACTCACAGGTCTGTCAGCTCCACAGAAACACTCACACACTGATCCATCCACTCCTCAGAAACACTCACACACAGGTCTGTCACCTCCTCAGAAACACTCACACACAGGTCTGATCCACACCTCAGAAACACTCACACACAGGTCTGTCACCTCCTCAGAAACACTCACACACACACGTCTGATCCACACCTGAGAAACACTCACATACAGGTCTGTCACCTCCTCAGAAACATTCACACACAGGTCTGATCCACTCCTAAGAAACACTCACACACAGATCTGATGCACACCTCAGAAACACTCACACAGGTCTGTCACCTCCTCAGAAACACTCACACACTGATCCATCCACTCCTCAGAAACACTCACACACAGGTCTGTCAGCTCCTCAGAAACACTCACACACAGGTCTGAACCACACCTCAGAAACACTCACACACATGTCTGTTACCTCCTCAGAAACACTAACACACAGGTCTGATCCACACCTCAGAAACACTCACACACAGGTCTGTCACCTCCTCAGAAACACTCACACACAGGTCTGATCCACATCTCAGAAACATTGACACACAGATCTGTTCTCTCCTCAGAAACTCTCACAGACTCATCTGTCAGCTCCTCAGAAGCACTCACACACAGGTCTGATCCACTCCTCAGAAACCCTCGCATACAGGTCTGATCCACACCTCAGAAACACTCACACACAGGTCTAATCAACACCTCAGAAACACTCACACAAATGTCTGTTACCTCCTCAGAAACACTCACACACAGGTCTGATCCACACCTCAGAAACATTCACACACATGTCTGATCCACACCTCAGAAACACTCACACACAGTTCTGTCACCTCCTCCGAAACAATCACTCACAGGTCTGTCACCTCCTCAGAAACACTCACACACAGGTCTGTCACCTCCTCAGAAACACTCAGACACTGGTCTGTCTGCTCCTGAGAAACAATCACACACAGGTCTGATCCACACCTCAGACACACTCACACACAGGTCTGTCACTTCCTCAGAAACGCTCACACACAGGTCTGATCCACTCCTCAGAAACACTCACACACAGATCTGTTCTCTCCTCGGAAACCCTCACACACTCATCTGTCAGCTCCTCAGAAGCGCTCACACACAGGTCTCATCCACTCAGAAACACTCCCACATAGATCCCTCACCCCCTCAGAAACACTCACACACAGGGCTGTCACCTCCTCAGAAACACTCAGACACAGGTCTGATCCACAGCTCAAAAACACTCACTCACAGTACTGTCACGTCCTCAGAAACACTCACACACATGTCTGTTACCTCCTCAGAAACACTCACACACAGGTCTGATCCACACCTCAGAAACATTCACACACAGGTCTGATCCACACCTCAGAAACACTCACACACAGTTCTGTCACCTACTCCGAAACACTCACTCGCAGGTCTGTCACCCCCTCAGAAACACTCACACACAGGTCTGTCACCTCCTCAGAAACACTCAGACACTGGTCTGTCTGCTCCTGAGAAACACTCACACACAGGTCTGATCCACAACTCAGAAACACTCACACACAGGTTCCTCACCTCCTCAGAAACTCTCATACACAGGTCTGTCACCTCTTCAGAAACACTCACACACAGGTCTGTCACCTCCTCAGAAACACTCACAGACAGGTCTGATGCACACCTCAGAAACACTCACACATAGGTCTGATCCACACCTCAAAAACACTCACACACAGGTCTGATCCACACCTCAGACACACTCACACACAGGTCTGTCACTTCCTCAGAAACGCTCACACACAGGTCTGATCCACTCCTCAGAAACACTGACACACAGATCTGTTCTCTCCTCAGAAACCCTCACACACTCATCTGTAAGCTCCTCAGGAGCACTCACACACAGGTCAGATCCACTCCACAGAAACACTCACACACAGATCCCTCACCTCCTCAGAAACACTCAAACACACGGCTGTCACCTCCTCAGGAACACGCAGACACAGGTCTGATCCACAGCTCAAAAACACTCACACACAGTTCTGTCACCTCCTCAGAAACACTCACACACAGGTTTGATCCACACCTCAGAAACACTCACACACAGGTCTGTCACCTCCTCAGAAACACTCACACACAGGTCTGATCCACTCCTCAGAAACACTCACACACAGGTTCCTCACCTCCTCAGAAACACTCATACACAGGTCTGTCACCTTTTCAGAAACACTCACACACAGGTCTGTCACCTCCTCAGAAACACGCACACACAGGTCTGATCCACTCCTCAGAAACCCTCGCATACAGGTCTGATCCACACCTCAGAAACACTCACACACAGGTCTAATCAACTCCTCAGAAACACTCACACACAGGTCTGTCACCTCCTCAGAAACACTCACACACAGGTCTGATCCACTCCTCAGAAACCCTCGCATACAGGTCTGATCCACACCTGAGAAACACTCACACACATGTCTGTACTTCCTCAGAAACACTCACACACAGGTCTGATCCACACCTCAGAAACATTCACACAGAGGTCTGATCCACACCTCAGAAACACTCACACACAGTTCTGTCACCTCCTCCGAAACACTCACTCACAGGTCTGTCACATCCTCAGAAACACTCACACACAGGTCTGTCACCTCCTCAGAAACACTCAGACACTGGTCTGTCTGCTCCTGAGAAACACTCACACACAGGTCTGATCCACACCTCAGAAACACTCACACACAGGTCTGATCCACACCTCAGAAACACTCACACACAGGTCTGATCCACACCTCAAAAACACTCACACACGGGTCTGATCCACACCTCAGACACACTCACACACAGGTCTGTCACTTCCGCAGAAAGGCTCACACACAGGTCTGATCCTCTCCTCAGAAACACTCACACACAGATCTGTTCTCTCCTCAGAAGCCCTCACACACTCGTTTGTCAGCTCCTCAGAAGCACTCACACACAGGTCTGATCCACTCCTCAGAAACACTCACACACAGATCCCTCACCTCCTCAGAAACACTCACACACAGGGCTGTCACCTCCTCAGAAACGCTCAGACACAGGTCTGATCCACAGCTCAAAAACACTCACACACAGTTCTGTCACTTCCTCAGAAGCACTCACACACAGGTCTGATCCACTCCTCAGAAACACTCACACACAGGTTTGATCCACACCTCAGAAACTCTCACACACAGGTCTGTCACCTCCTCAGAAACACTCACACACAGGTCTCATCCACACCTCAGAAACACTCACACACAGATCTCTTCCCTCCTCAGAAACTCTCACACACTGGTCTGTCACCTCCTCAGAAACACTCACACACAGGTGTGATTCACTCCTCAGAAACACTCACACACAGGTCTGATCCACACCTCAGAAACACTCACACACATTTCTTTCACCTCCTCCGAAACACTCACTCACAGGTCTGTCACATCCTCAGAAACACTCACACACTGATCCATCCACTCCTCAGAAACACTCACACACAGGTCTGTCACCTCCTCAGAAACACTCACACACAGGTCTGATCCACTCCTCAGAAACACTCACACACAGGTTCCTCACCTCCTCAGAAACTCTCATACACAGGACTGTCACCTCTTCAGAAACACTCACACACAGGTCTGTCACCTCCTCAGAAACACTCACACACAGGTCTGATCCACACCTCAGAAACACTCACACACAGGTCTGATCCACACCTCAAAAACACTCACACACAGGTCTGATCCACACCTCAGACACACTCACACACAGGTCTGTCACTTCCTCAGAAACTCTCACACACAGGTCTGATCCACTCCTCAGAAACACTCACACACAGGTCTGATCCACACCTCAGAAACATTCACACACAGATCTGTTCTCTCCTCAGAACCTCTCACAGACTCATCTGTCAGCTCCTCAGAAGCACTCACACACAAGTCTGATCCACTCCTCAGAAACCCTCGCATACAGGTCTGATCCACACCTCAGAAACACTCACACACAGGTCTAATCAACACCTCAGAAACACTGACACACATGTCTGTTACCTCCTCAGAAACACTCACACACAGGTCTGATCCACACCTCAGAAACATTCACACACAGGTCTGATCCACACCTCAGGAACACTCAGACACAGTTCTGTCACCTCCTCCGAAACACTCACTCACAGGTCTGTCACCTCCTCCGAAACACTCACTCACAGGTCTGTCACCTCCTCAGAAACACTCACACACTGATCCATCCACTCCTCAGAAACACTCACACACAGGTCTGTCACCTCCTCAGAAACACTCACACACAGGTCTGATCCACACCTCAGAAACACTCACACACAGGTCTGTCACCTCCTCAGAAACACTCACACACCGGTCTGATCCACACCTCAGAAACACTCACACACAGGTCTGTCACCTCCTCAGAAACACTCACACACAGGTCTGATCCACTCCTCAGAAACACTCACACACAGATCTGATGCACACCTCAGAAACACTCACACAGGTCTGTCACCTCCTCAGAAACACTCACACACTGATCCATCCACTCCTCAGAAACACTCACACACAGGTCTGTCACCTCCTCAGAAACACTCACACACAGGTCTGTCACCTCCTCAGAAACACTCACACACAGGTCTTATCCACACCTCAGAAACACTCACACACAGGTCTGTCACCTCCTCAGAAACACTCACACACAGGTCTGATCCACACCTCAGAAAAATTCACACACAGATCTGTTCTCTCCTCAGAAACTCTCACAGACTCATCTCTCAGCTCCTCAGAAGCACTCACACACAGGTCTGATCCACTCCTGAGAAACCCTCGCATACAGGTCTGATCCACACCTCAGAAACACTCACACACAGGTCTAATCAACACCTCAGAAACACTCACACACATGTCTGTTACCTCCTCAGAAACACTCACACACAGGTCTGATCCACACCTCAGAAACATTCACACACAGGTCTGATCCACACCTCAGAAACACACACACACAGTTCTGTAACCTCCTCCGAAACACTCACTCACAGGTCTGTCACCTCCTCAGAAACACTCACACACAGGTCTGTCACCTCCTCAGAAACACTCAGACACTGGTCTGTCTGCTCCTGAGAAACACTCACACACAGGTCTGATCCACACCTCAGAAACACTCACACACAGGTTCCTCACCTCCTCAGAAACTCTCATACACAGGTCTGTCACCTCTTCAGACACTCTCACACACAGGTCTGTCACCTCCTCAGAAACACTCACACACAGGTCTGATCCACACCTCAGAAACACTCACACACAGGTCTGATCCACACCTCAAAAACACTCACACACAGGTCTGATCCACACCTCAGACACACTCACACACAGGTCTGTCACTTCCTCAGAAACGCTCACACACAGGTCTGATCCACACCTCAGAAACACACACACACAGGTCCAATCAACACCTCAGAAACACTCACACACATGTCTGTTACCTCCTCAGAAACACTAACACACAGGTCTGATCCACACCTCAGAAACACTCACACACAGTTCTGTCACCTCCTCCGAAACACTCACTCACAGGTCTGTCACCTACTCAGAAACACTCACACACAGATCTGATGCACACCTCAGAAACACTCACACAGGTTTGTCACCTCCTCAGAAACAGTCACACACTGATCCATCCACTCCTCAGAAACACTCACACACAGGTCTGTCACCTCCTCAGAAACACTCACACACAGTTCTGATCCACACCTCAGAAACACTCAGACACAGGTCTGTCACCTCCTCAGAAACACTCACACACAGGTCTGATCCACACCTCAGAAACACTCACACACAGGTCTGTCACCTCCTCAGAAACACTCACACACAGGTCTGATCCACACCTCAGAAACATGCACAGACAGATCTGTTCTCTCCTCAGAAACTCTCACAGACTCATCTGTCAGCTCCTCAGAAGCACTCACACACAAGTCTGATCCACTCCTCAGAAACCCTCGCATACAGGTCTGATCCACACCTCAGAAACACTCACACACAGGTCTAATCAACACCTCAGAAACACTCACACACATGTCTGTTACCTCCTCAGAAACACTCACACACAGGTCTGATCCACTCCTCAGAAACACTCACACACAGGTTTGTTCCACACCTCAGAAACTCTCACACACAGGTCTGTCACCTCCTCAGAAACACTCACACACAGGTCTGATCCACTCCTCAGAAACACTCACACACAGGTTCCTCACCTCCTCAGAAACTCTCATACACAGGACTGTCACCTCTTCAGAAACACTCACACACAGGTCTGTCACCTCCTCAGAAACACTCACACACAGGTCTGATCCACACCTCAGAAACACTCACACACAGGTCTGATCCACACCTCAAAAACACTCACACACAGGTCTGATCCACACCTCAGACACACTCACACACAGGTCTGTCACTTCCTCAGAAACTCTCACACACAGGTCTGATCCACTCCTCAGAAACACTCACACACAGGTCTGATCCACACCTCAGAAACATTCACACACAGATCTGTTCTCTCCTCAGAACCTCTCACAGACTCATCTGTCAGCTCCTCAGAAGCACTCACACACAAGTCTGATCCACTCCTCAGAAACCCTCGCATACAGGTCTGATCCACACCTCAGAAACACTCACACACAGGTCTAATCAACACCTCAGAAACACTGACACACATGTCTGTTACCTCCTCAGAAACACTCACACACAGGTCTGATCCACACCTCAGAAACATTCACACACAGGTCTGATCCACACCTCAGGAACACTCACACACAGTTCTGTCACCTCCTCCGAAACACTCACTCACAGGTCTGTCACCTCCTCCGAAACACTCACTCACAGGTCTGTCACCTCCTCAGAAACACTCACACACTGATCCATCCACTCCTCAGAAACACTCACACACTGATCCATCCACTCCTCAGAAACACTCACACACAGGTCTGTCACCTCCTCAGAAACACTCACACACAGGTCTGATCCACACCTCAGAAACACTCACACACAGGTCTGTCACCTCCTCAGAAACACTCACACACCGGTCTGATCCACACCTCAGAAACACTCACACACAGGTCTGTCACCTCCTCAGAAACACTCACACACAGGTCTGATCCACTCCTCAGAAACACTCACACACAGATCTGATGCACACCTCAGAAACACTCACACAGGTCTGTCACCTCCTCAGAAACACTCACACACTGATCCATCCACTCCTCAGAAACACTCACACACAGGTCTGTCACCTCCTCAGAAACACTCACACACAGGTCTGTCACCTCCTCAGAAACACTCACACACAGGTCTTATCCACACCTCAGAAACACTCACACACAGGTCTGTCACCTCCTCAGAAACACTCACACACAGGTCTGATCCACACCTCAGAAAAATTCACACACAGATCTGTTCTCTCCTCAGAAACTCTCACAGACTCATCTCTCAGCTCCTCAGAAGCACTCACACACAGGTCTGATCCACTCCTGAGAAACCCTCGCATACAGGTCTGATCCACACCTCAGAAACACTCACACACAGGTCTAATCAACACCTCAGAAACACTCACACACATGTCTGTTACCTCCTCAGAAACACTCACACACAGGTCTGATCCACACCTCAGAAACATTCACACACAGGTCTGATCCACACCTCAGAAACACACACACACAGTTCTGTAACCTCCTCCGAAACACTCACTCACAGGTCTGTCACCTCCTCAGAAACACTCACACACAGGTCTGTCACCTCCTCAGAAACACTCAGACACTGGTCTGTCTGCTCCTGAGAAACACTCACACACAGGTCTGATCCACACCTCAGAAACACTCACACACAGGTTCCTCACCTCCTCAGAAACTCTCATACACAGGTCTGTCACCTCTTCAGACACTCTCACACACAGGTCTGTCACCTCCTCAGAAACACTCACACACAGGTCTGATCCACACCTCAGAAACACTCACACACAGGTCTGATCCACACCTCAAAAACACTCACACACAGGTCTGATCCACACCTCAGACACACTCACACACAGGTCTGTCACTTCCTCAGAAACGCTCACACACAGGTCTGATCCACACCTCAGAAACACACACACACAGGTCCAATCAACACCTCAGAAACACTCACACACATGTCTGTTACCTCCTCAGAAACACTAACACACAGGTCTGATCCACACCTCAGAAACACTCACACACAGTTCTGTCACCTCCTCCGAAACACTCACTCACAGGTCTGTCACCTACTCAGAAACACTCACACACAGATCTGATGCACACCTCAGAAACACTCACACAGGTTTGTCACCTCCTCAGAAACAGTCACACACTGATCCATCCACTCCTCAGAAACACTCACACACAGGTCTGTCACCTCCTCAGAAACACTCACACACAGTTCTGATCCACACCTCAGAAACACTCAGACACAGGTCTGTCACCTCCTCAGAAACACTCACACACAGGTCTGATCCACACCTCAGAAACACTCACACACAGGTCTGTCACCTCCTCAGAAACACTCACACACAGGTCTGATCCACACCTCAGAAACATGCACAGACAGATCTGTTCTCTCCTCAGAAACTCTCACAGACTCATCTGTCAGCTCCTCAGAAGCACTCACACACAAGTCTGATCCACTCCTCAGAAACCCTCGCATACAGGTCTGATCCACACCTCAGAAACACTCACACACAGGTCTAATCAACACCTCAGAAACACTCACACACATGTCTGTTACCTCCTCAGAAACACTCACACACAGGTCTGATCCACACCTCAGAAACATTCACACACAGGTCTGATCCACACCTCACAAACACTCACACACAGTTCGGTCACCTCCTCCGAAACACTCAGTCACAGGTCTGTCACCTCCTCAGAAACAGTCACACACAGGTCTGTCACCTCCTCAGAAACACTCAGACGCTGGTCTGTCTGACCCTGAGAAACACTCACACACAGGTCTGATCCACACCTCAGAAACTCTCACACACAGGTTCCTCACCTCCTCAGAAACTCTCATACACAGGTCTGTCACCTCCTCAGAAACACTCACACACAGGTCTGTCACCTCCTCAGAAACACTCACACACAGGTCTGATCCACACCTCAGAAACACTCACACACAGGTTTGATCCACACCTCAGACACACTCACACACAGGTCTGTCACTTCCTCAGAAACGCTCACACACAGGTCTGATCCACTCTTCAGAAACACTCACACACAGATCTGTTCTCACCTCAGAAACCCTCACACACTCATCTGTCAGCTCCTCAGAAGCACTCACACATAGGTCTGATCCACTCCTCAGAAACACTCACACACAGATCCCTCACCTCCTCAGAAACACTCACACACAGGGCTGTCACCTCCTCAGAAACACTCAGACACAGGTCTGATCCTCACCTCAAAAACACTCACACACATTTCTGTCACCTCCTCAGAAACACTCACACACAGGTCTGATCCACTCCTCAGAAACACTCACACACAGGTTTGTTCCACACCTCAGAAACTCTCACACACAGGTCTGTCACCTCCTCAGAAACACTCACACACAGGTCTGATCCACTCCTCAGAAACACTCACACACATGTTCCTCACCTCCTCAGAAACACTCATACACAGGTCTGTCACCTCTTCAGAAACACTCACACACAGGTCTGTCACCTCCTCAGAAACACTCACACACAGGTCTGATCCACTCCTCAGAAACCCTCGCATACAGGTCTGATCCACACCTCAGAAACACTCACACACAGGTCTAATCAACACCTCAGAAACACTCACACACATGTCTGTTACCTCCTCAGAAACACTCACACACAGGTCTGATCCACACCTCAGAAACATTCACACACTGGTCTGATCCACACCTCACAAACACTCACACACAGTTCGGTCACCTCCTCCGAAACACTCACTTACAGGTCTGTCACCTCCTCAGAAACACTCACACACAGGTCTGTCACCTCCACAGAAACACTCAGACACTGGTCTGTCTGCTCATGAGAAACACTCACACACAGGTCTGATCCACACCTCAGAAACATTCACACACAGGTTCCTCACCGCCTCAGAAACTCTCATACACAGGTCTGTCACCTCTTCAGAAACACTCACACACAGGTCTGTCACCTCCTCAGAAACACTCACACACAGGTCTGATTCACACCTCAGAAACACTCACACACAGGTCTGATCCACTCCTCAGAAACACTCACACACAGGTCCCTCACCTCCTCAGAAACACTCACACACAGGGCTGTCACCTCCTCAGAAACACTCAGACACAGGTCTGATCCACAGCTCAAAAACACTCACACACAGTTCTGTCACCTGCTCAGAAACACTCACACACATGTCTGTTACCTCCTCAGAAACACTCACACACAGGTCTGATCCACACCTCAGAAACATCCACACACAGGTCTGATCCACACCTCAGAAACACTCACACACAGTTCTGTCACCTCCTCCGAAACACTCACTCACAGGTCTGTCACCTCCTCAGAAACACTCACACACATGTCTGTCATCTCCTCAGAAACACTCAGACACTGGTCTGTCTGCTCCTGAGAAACACTCACACACAGCTCTGATCCACACCTCAGAAACACTCACACACAGGTTCCTCACCTCCTGAGAAAATCTCATACACAGGTCTGTCACCTCTTCAGAAACACTCACACACAGGTTTCATCCACACCTCAGAAACACTCACACACTGATCTGTTCCCTCCTCAGAAACTCTCACACACTGGTCTGTCACCTCCTCTGAAACACTCACACACAGGTCTGATCCACTCCTCAGAAACACTCACACACAGGTTCCTCACCTCCTCAGAAACACTCATACACAGGTCTGTCACCTCTTCAGAAACACTCACACACAGGTCTGTCACCTCCTCAGAAACACTCACACACAGGTCTGATCCACACCTCAGAAACACTCACACACAGATCTGTTCTCTCCTCAGAAACTCTCAGACACTGGTCTGTCACCTTCTCAGAAACGCTCACACACAGGTCTAATCCACTCCTCAGAAACACTCACACACAGGTTCCTCACCTCCTCAGAAACACTCACACACAGGTCTGTCACCTCCTCAGAAACACTCAGACACTTGTCTGTCTCCTCCTCAGAAACACTGACACACAGGTCTGATCCACACCTCAGAAACACTCACACACAGGTCTGTCACCTCCTCAGAAACACTCACACACAGGTCTGATCCACTCCTCAGAAACACTCACACGCAGATCTGATCCACACCTCAGAAACACTCACACACAGGTCTGTCACCTCCTCAGAAACACTCACACACAGGTCTGATCCACTCCTCAGAAACACTCACACGCAGATCTGTTCTCTCCTCAGAAACCCTCACACACTCGTCTGTCAGCTCCTCAGAAGCACTCACACACAGGTCTGATCCACTCCTCAGAAACACTCACACACAGGTCCCTCACCTCCTCAGAGACACTCACACACAGGTCTGATGCACACATCAGAAACACTCACACACAGGTCTGATCCACACCTCAAAAACACTCACACACAGGTCTGTTCTCTGCTCAGAAACTCTCACACACTCATCTGTCAGCTCTTCAGAAGCACTCACACACAGGTCTGATCCACACCTAAGAAACCCTCGCATACAGGTCTGATCCACACCTCAGAAACACTCACACACAGGTCTAATCAACACCTCAGAAACACTCACACACATGTCTGTTACCTCCTCAGAAACACTCACACACAGGTCTGATCCACACCTCAGAAACATTCACACACAGGTCTGATCCACACCTCAGGAACACTCACACACAGTTCTGTCACCTCCTCCGAAACACTCAGTCACAGGTCTGTCACCTCCTCAGAAACAGTCACACACAGGTCTGTCACCTCCTCAGAAACACTCAGACGCTGGTCTGTCTGCTCCTGAGAAACACTCACACACAGGTCTGATCCACACCTCAGAAACTCTCACACACAGGTTCCTCACCTCCTCAGAAACTCTCATACACAGGTCTGTCACCTCCTCAGAAACACTCACACACAGGTCTGTCACCTCCTCAGAAACACTCACACACAGGTCTGATCCACACCTCAGAAACACTCACACACAGGTTTGATCCACACCTCAGACACACTCACACACAGGTCTGTCACTTCCTCAGAAACGCTCACACACAGGTCTGATCCACTCTTCAGAAACACTCACACACAGATCTGTTCTCACCTCAGAAACCCTCACACACTCATCTGTCAGCTCCTCAGAAGCACTCACACATAGGTCTGATCCACTCCTCAGAAACACTCACACACAGATCCCTCACCTCCTCAGAAACACTCACACACAGGGCTGTCACCTCCTCAGAAACACTCAGACACAGGTCTGATCCTCACCTCAAAAACACTCACACACATTTCTGTCACCTCCTCAGAAACACTCACACACAGGTCTGATCCACTCCTCAGAAACACTCACACACAGGTTTGTTCCACACCTCAGAAACTCTCACACACAGGTCTGTCACCTCCTCAGAAACACTCACACACAGGTCTGATCCACTCCTCAGAAACACTCACACACATGTTCCTCACCTCCTCAGAAACACTCATACACAGGTCTGTCACCTCTTCAGAAACACTCACACACAGGTCTGTCACCTCCTCAGAAACACTCACACACAGGTCTGATCCACTCCTCAGAAACCCTCGCATACAGGTCTGATCCACACCTCAGAAACACTCACACACAGGTCTAATCAACACCTCAGAAACACTCACACACATGTCTGTTACCTCCTCAGAAACACTCACACACAGGTCTGATCCACACCTCAGAAACATTCACACACTGGTCTGATCCACACCTCACAAACACTCACACACAGTTCGGTCACCTCCTCCGAAACACTCACTTACAGGTCTGTCACCTCCTCAGAAACACTCACACACAGGTCTGTCACCTCCACAGAAACACTCAGACACTGGTCTGTCTGCTCATGACAAACACTCACACACAGGTCTGATCCACACCTCAGAAACATTCACACACAGGTTCCTCACCGCCTCAGAAACTCTCATACACAGGTCTGTCACCTCTTCAGAAACACTCACACACAGGTCTGTCACCTCCTCAGAAACACTCACACACAGGTCTGATTCACACCTCAGAAACACTCACACACAGGTCTGATTCACACCTCAAAAACACTCACACACAGGTCTGATCCACACCTAAGACACACTCACACACAGGTCTGTCACTTCCTCAGAAACGCTCACACACAGGTCTGATCCACTCCTCAGAAACACTCACACACAGGTCCCTCACCTCCTCAGAAACACTCACACACAGGGCTGTCACCTCCTCAGAAACACTCAGACACAGGTCTGATCCACAGCTCAAAAACACTCACACACAGTTCTGTCACCTGCTCAGAAACACTCACACACATGTCTGTTACCTCCTCAGAAACACTCACACACAGGTCTGATCCACACCTCAGAAACATCCACACACAGGTCTGATCCACACCTCAGAAACACTCACACACAGTTCTGTCACCTCCTCCGAAACACTCACTCACAGGTCTGTCACCTCCTCAGAAACACTCACACACATGTCTGTCACCTCCTCAGAAACACTCACACACATGTCTGTCATCTCCTCAGAAACACTCAGACACTGGTCTGTCTGCTCCTGAGAAACACTCACACACAGCTCTGATCCACACCTCAGAAACACTCACACACAGGTTCCTCACCTCCTGAGAAAATCTCATACACAGGTCTGTCACCTCTTCAGAAACACTCACACACAGGTTTCATCCACACCTCAGAAACACTCACACACTGATCTGTTCCCTCCTCAGAAACTCTCACACACTGGTCTGTCACCTCCTCAGAAACACTCACACACAGGTCTGATCCACTCCTCAGAAACACTCACACACAGGTTCCTCACCTCCTCAGAAACACTCATACACAGGTCTGTCACCTCTTCAGAAACACTCACACACAGGTCTGTCACCTCCTCAGAAACACTCACACACAGGTCTGATCCACACCTCAGAAACACTCACACACAGATCTGTTCTCTCCTCAGAAACTCTCAGACACTGGTCTGTCACCTTCTCAGAAACGCTCACACACAGGTCTAATCCACTCCTCAGAAACACTCACACACAGGTTCCTCACCTCCTCAGAAACACTCACACACAGGTCTGTCACCTCCTCAGAAACACTCACACACTGATCCATCCACTCCTCAGAAACTCTCACACACAGGTCTGATCCACTCCTCAGAAACACTCACACGCAGATCTGTTCTCTCCTCAGAAACCCTCACACACTCGTCTGTCAGCTCCTCAGAAGCACTCACACACAGGTCTGATCCACTCCTCAGAAACACTCACACACAGGTCCCTCACCTCCTCAGAGACACTCACACACAGGTCTGATGCACACATCAGAAACACTCACACACAGGTCTGATCCACACCTCAAAAACACTCACACACAGGTCTGTTCTCTGCTCAGAAACTCTCACACACTCATCTGTCAGCTCTTCAGAAGCACTCACACACAGGTTTGATCCACTCCTAAGAAACCCTCGCATACAGGTCTGATCCACACCTCAGAAACACTCACACACAGGTCTAATCAACACCTCAGAAACACTCACACACATGTCTGTTACCTCCTCAGAAACACTCACACACAGGTCTGATCCACACCTCAGAAACATCCACACACAGGTCTGATCCACACCTCAGGAACACTCACACACAGTTCTGTCACCTCCTCCGAAACACTCAGTCACAGGTCTGTCACCTCCTCAGAAACAGTCACACACAGGTCTGTCACCTCCTCAGAAACACTCAGACGCTGGTCTGTCTGCTCCTGAGAAACACTCACACACAGGTCTGATCCACACCTCAGAAACTCTCACACACAGGTTCCTCACCTCCTCAGAAACTCTCATACACAGGTCTGTCACCTCCTCAGAAACACTCACACACAGGTCTGTCACCTCCTCAGAAACACTCACACACAGGTCTGATCCACACCTCAGAAACACTCACACACAGGTTTGATCCACACCTCAGACACACTCACACATGTCTGTCACTTCCTCAGAAACGCTCACACACAGGTCTGATCCACTCTTCAGAAATACTCACACACAGATCTGTTCTCACCTCAGAAACCCTCACACACTCATCTGTCAGCTCCTCAGAAGCACTCACACATAGGTCTGATCCACTCCTCAGAAACACTCACACACAGATCCCTCACCTCCTCAGAAACACTCACACACAGGGCTGTCACCTCCTCAGAAACACTCAGACACAGGTCTGATCCTCACCTCAAAAACACTCACACACATTTCTGTCACCTCCTCAGAAACACTCACACACAGGTCTGATCCACTCCTCAGAAACACTCACACACAGGTTTGTTCCACACCTCAGAAACTCTCACACACAGGTCTGTCACCTCCTCAGAAACACTCACACACAGGTCTGATCCACTCCTCAGAAACACTCACACACATGTTCCTCACCTCCTCAGAAACACTCATACACAGGTCTGTCACCTCTTCAGAAACACTCACACACAGGTCTGTCACCTCCTCAGAAACACTCACACACAGGTCTGATCCACTCCTCAGAAACCCTCGCATACAGGTCTGATCCACACCTCAGAAACACTCACACACAGGTCTAATCAACACCTCAGAAACACTCACACACATGTCTGTTACCTCCTCAGAAACACTCACACACAGGTCTGATCCACACCTCAGAAACATTCACACACTGGTCTGATCCACACCTCACAAACACTCACACACAGTTCGGTCACCTCCTCCGAAACACTCACTTACAGGTCTGTCACCTCCTCAGAAACACTCACACACAGGTCTGTCACCTCCACAGAAGCACTCAGACACTGGTCTGTCTGCTCATGACAAACACTCACACACAGGTCTGATCCACACCTCAGAAACATTCACACACAGGTTCCTCACCGCCTCAGAAACTCTCATACACAGGTCTGTCACCTCTTCAGAAACACTCACACACAGGTCTGTCACCTCCTCAGAAACACTCACACACAGGTCTGATTCACACCTCAGAAACACTCACACACAGGTCTGATTCACACCTCAAAAACACTCACACACAGGTCTGATCCACACCTAAGACACACTCACACACAGGTCTGTCACTTCCTCAGAAACGCTCACACACAGGTCTGATCCACTCCTCAGAAACACTCACACACAGGTCCCTCACCTCCTCAGAAACACTCACACACAGGGCTGTCACCTCCTCAGAAACACTCAGACACAGGTCTGATCCACAGCTCAAAAACACTCACACACAGTTCTGTCACCTGCTCAGAAACACTCACACACATGTCTGTTACCTCCTCAGAAACACTCACACACAGGTCTGATCCACACCTCAGAAACATCCACACACAGGTCTGATCCACACCTCAGAAACACTCACACACAGTTCTGTCACCTCCTCCGAAACACTCACTCACAGGTCTGTCACCTCCTCAGAAACACTCACACACATGTCTGTCACCTCCTCAGAAACACTCACACACATGTCTGTCATCTCCTCAGAAACACTCAGACACTGGTCTGTCTGCTCCTGAGAAACACTCACACACAGCTCTGATCCACACCTCAGAAACACTCACACACAGGTTCCTCACCTCCTGAGAAAATCTCATACACAGGTCTGTCACCTCTTCAGAAACACTCACACACAGGTTTCATCCACACCTCAGAAACACTCACACACTGATCTGTTCCCTCCTCAGAAACTCTCACACACTGGTCTGTCACCTCCTCAGAAACACTCACACACAGGTCTGATCCACTCCTCAGAAACACTCACACACAGGTTCCTCACCTCCTCAGAAACACTCATACACAGGTCTGTCACCTCTTCAGAAACACTCACACACAGGTCTGTCACCTCCTCAGAAACACTCACACACAGGTCTGATCCACACCTCAGAAACACTCACACACAGATCTGTTCTCTCCTCAGAAACTCTCAGACACTGGTCTGTCACCTTCTCAGAAACGCTCACACACAGGTCTAATCCACTCCTCAGAAACACTCACACACAGATCTGTTCTCACCTCAGAAACCCTCACACACTCATCTGTCAGCTCCTCAGAAGCACTCACACATAGGTCTGATCCACTCCTCAGAAACACTCACACACAGATCCCTCACCTCCTCAGAAACACTCACACACAGGGCTGTCACCTCCTCAGAAACACTCAGACACAGGTCTGATCCTCACCTCAAAAACACTCACACACATTTCTGTCACCTCCTCAGAAACACTCACACACAGGTCTGATCCACTCCTCAGAAACACTCACACACAGGTTTGTTCCACACCTCAGAAACTCTCACACACAGGTCTGTCACCTCCTCAGAAACACTCACACACAGGTCTGATCCACTCCTCAGAAACACTCACACACATGTTCCTCACCTCCTCAGAAACACTCATACACAGGTCTGTCACCTCTTCAGAAACACTCACACACAGGTCTGTCACCTCCTCAGAAACACTCACACACAGGTCTGATCCACTCCTCAGAAACCCTCGCATACAGGTCTGATCCACACCTCAGAAACACTCACACACAGGTCTAATCAACACCTCAGAAACACTCACACACATGTCTGTTACCTCCTCAGAAACACTCACACACAGGTCTGATCCACACCTCAGAAACATTCACACACTGGTCTGATCCACACCTCACAAACACTCACACACAGTTCGGTCACCTCCTCCGAAACACTCACTTACAGGTCTGTCACCTCCTCAGAAACACTCACACACAGGTCTGTCACCTCCACAGAAACACTCAGACACTGGTCTGTCTGCTCATGACAAACACTCACACACAGGTCTGATCCACACCTCAGAAACATTCACACACAGGTTCCTCACCGCCTCAGAAACTCTCATACACAGGTCTGTCACCTCTTCAGAAAAACTCACACACAGGTCTGTCACCTCCTCAGAAACACTCACACACAGGTCTGATTCACACCTCAGAAACACTCACACACAGGTCTGATTCACACCTCAAAAACACTCACACACAGGTCTGATCCACACCTAAGACACACTCACACACAGGTCTGTCACTTCCTCAGAAACGCTCACACACAGGTCTGATCCACTCCTCAGAAACACTCACACACAGGTCCCTCACCTCCTCAGAAACACTCACACACAGGGCTGTCACCTCCTCAGAAACACTCAGACACAGGTCTGATCCACAGCTCAAAAACACTCACACACAGTTCTGTCACCTGCTCAGAAACACTCACACACATGTCTGTTACCTCCTCAGAAACACTCACACACAGGTCTGATCCACACCTCAGAAACATCCACACACAGGTCTGATCCACACCTCAGAAACACTCACACACAGTTCTGTCACCTCCTCCGAAACACTCACTCACAGGTCTGTCACCTCCTCAGAAACACTCACACACATGTCTGTCACCTCCTCAGAAACACTCACACACATGTCTGTCATCTCCTCAGAAACACTCAGACACTGGTCTGTCTGCTCCTGAGAAACACTCACACACAGCTCTGATCCACACCTCAGAAACACTCACACACAGGTTCCTCACCTCCTGAGAAAATCTCATACACAGGTCTGTCACCTCTTCAGAAACACTCACACACAGGTTTCATCCACACCTCAGAAACACTCACACACTGATCTGTTCCCTCCTCAGAAACTCTCACACACTGGTCTGTCACCTCCTCAGAAACACTCACACACAGGTCTGATCCACTCCTCAGAAACACTCACACACAGGTTCCTCACCTCCTCAGAAACACTCATACACAGGTCTGTCACCTCTTCAGAAACACTCACACACAGGTCTGTCACCTCCTCAGAAACACTCACACACAGGTCTGATCCACACCTCAGAAACACTCACACACAGATCTGTTCTCTCCTCAGAAACTCTCAAACACTGGTCTGTCACCTTCTCAGAAACGCTCACACACAGGTCTAATCCACTCCTCAGAAACACTCACACACAGGTTCCTCACCTCCTCAGAAACACTCACACACAGGTCTGTCACCTCCTCAGAAACACTGAGACACTTGTCTGTCTCCTCCTCAGAAACACTGACACACAGGTCTGATCCACACCTCAGAAACACTCACACACAGGTCTGTCACCTCCTCAGAAACACTCACACACAGGTCTGATCCACTCCTCAGAAACACTCACACGCAGATCTGATCCACACCTCAGAAACACTCACACACAGGTCTGTCACCTCCTCAGAAACACTCACACACAGGTCTGATCCACTCCTCAGAAACACTCACACGCAGATCTGTTCTCTCCTCAGAAACCCTCACACACTCGTCTGTCAGCTCCTCAGAAGCACTCACACACAGGTCTGATCCACTCCTCAGAAACACTCACACACAGGTCCCTCACCTCCTCAGAGACACTCACACACAGGTCTGATGCACACATCAGAAACACTCACACACAGGTCTGATCCACACCTCAAAAACACTCACACACAGGTCTGTTCTCTGCTCAGAAACTCTCACACACTCATCTGTCAGCTCTTCAGAAGCACTCACACACAGTTCTGATCCACTCCTAAGAAACCCTCGCATACAGGTCTGATCCACACCTCAGAAACACTCACTCACAGGTCTAATCAACACCTCAGAAACACTCACACACATGTCTGTTACCTCCTCAGAAACACTCACACACAGGTCTGATCCACTCCTCAGAAACATTCACACACAGGTCTGATCCACACCTCAGAAACACTCATACACGGGTCTGTCACCTCCTCCGAAACACTCATTCACAGGTCTGTCACCTCCTCAGAAACACTCACACACAGGTCTGTCAGCTCCTCAGAAACACTCAGACACTGGTCTGTCTCCTCCTGAGAAACACTCACACACAGGTCTGATCCACACCTCAGAAACACTCACACACAGGTTCCTCACCTCCTCAGAAACACTCATACACAGGTCTGTCACCTCTTCAGAAACACTCACACACAGGTCTGATCCACACCTCAGAAACACTCACACACAGGTCTGATCCACACCTCAGAAACACTCAGACACAGATCTGTTCTCTCCTCAGAAACTCTCACACACTCATCTGTCAGCTCCTCAGAAGCACTCACACACAGGTCTGATCCACTCCTCAGAAACCCTCGCATACAGGTCTGATCCACACCTCAGAAACACTCACACGCAGGTCTAATCAACACCTCAGAAACACTCACACACATGTCTGTTACCTCCTCAGAAACACTCACACACAGGTCTGATCCACACCTCAGAAACATTCACACACAGGTCTGATCCACACCTCAGAAACACTCACACACAAGTCTGTCTCCTCCTCAGAAACACTCACACACAGGTCTGTCACCTCCTCAGAAACACTCACACACAGGTCTGATCCACACCTCAGAAACACTCACACAGAGGTCTGATCCACACCTCAGAAACACTCACACACAGGTCTGTCAATTCCTCAGAAACACTCACACACAGGTCTGATCCACTCCTCAGAAACACTCACACGCAGATCTGTTCTCTCCTCAGAAACCCTCACACACTCGTCTGTCAGCTCCTCAGAAGCACTCACACACAGGTCTGATCCACTCCTCAGAAACACTCACACACAGGTCCCTCACCTCCTCAGAGACACTCACACACAGGTCTGATGCACACATCAGAAACACTCACACACAGGTCTGATCCACACCTCAAAAACACTCACACACAGGTCTGTTCTCTGCTCAGAAACTCTCACACACTCATCTGTCAGCTCTTCAGAAGCACTCACACACAGTTCTGATCCACTCCTAAGAAACCCTCGCATACAGGTCTGATCCACACCTCAGAAACACTCACACACAGGTCTAATCAACACCTCAGAAACACTCACACACATGTCTGTTACCTCCTCAGAAACACTCACACACAGGTCTGATCCACTCCTCAGAAACATTCACACACAGGTCTGATCCACACCTCAGAAACACTCATACACGGGTCTGTCACCTCCTCCGAAACACTCATTCACAGGTCTGTCACCTCCTCAGAAACACTCACACACAGGTCTGTCAGCTCCTCAGAAACACTCAGACACTGGTCTGTCTCCTCCTGAGAAACACTCACACACAGGTCTGATCCACACCTCAGAAACACTCACACACAGGTTCCTCACGTCCTCAGAAACACTCGTACACAGGTCTGTCACCTCTTCAGAAACACTCACACACAGGTCTGTCACCTCCTCAGAAACACTCACACGCAGGTCTGATCCACACCTCAGAAACTCTCACACACAGAGGAATGGAGATAGTCTCTGGGCTCGCGTCCTATGCCCTGGCAAAGTTCCTCCTTCTTTCGCGGCTGTCGGTTAAAGAAGATGCGGAAAAAATCAGGAAAATGGAAGAGAAAACGCTAGAAGTCTATGACATTATTCGTACAATTCGTGACCCAGAAAAGCCAAACACCCTGGAGGAGTTGGACGTGGTCACTGAAGAGTGTATCGATGTGAAATTACTCGCTGATGACGAATATCTCATCATTATTCGATTCACACCGACCGTCCCTCACTGCTCTTTAGCCACTCTGATTGGTCTCTGTCTACGGGTCAAGTTACAACGATGTTTACCTTTTAAACACAAGTTAGAGATCTACATTGCTGAGGGGTCTCACACCACCGAGGAAGATATTAACAAGCAGATCAACGATAAGGAACGTGTGGCAGCAGCTATGGAGAACCCAAATTTGCGGGAGATTGTGGAGCAGTGCGTTGTGGAGCCCGATGACTAACGACCCCCGGGCCTGCAGGAGATGGGACTCTGGCACCAGGACTGCCTGTCTGAAATAGGACACGCAGGGATCGCCTCCACTCTGTGCAATGAACAATAATAATAATGCGGTGGCAATCATTTATAGAAACACACCCTTGTTGTATATGCTGAGATTACTCTGTTACTTCTATCGTTTTACGCTGAGAATTTCGCTCTGAACAAGAGTCTTTTTAATATATCGTCACAGGACTTGAAGCATGAAAAAATAACCAGCAGTACTTCAGAATTTTACTCTGAATTGCTTTAGTATCCAATTGTTAAAACATTATTCTTAAGGAGAGCACAAAAGATAACACTGAGGAATGGTGACTACTGATCCCAATTGTGGTGGTCCCTGTCTGTGAGAGAGGGAAGGTATCTGTGGAAACTGAAAAAGATCAGAATTGTTGTATACATGCAATTCCTGTACTGTGATTTTTGAAAAATAAAATGTGTTCCTTGTAAAAAAAAAAAGGTCTGTCACCTCCTCAGAGACACTCACACACAGGTCTGATGCACACCTCAGAAACACTCACACACAGGTCTGATCCACACCTCAAAAACACTCACACACAGGTCTGTTCTCTGCTCAGAAACTCTCACACACTCATCTGTCAGCTGCTCAGAAGCACTCACACACAGGTCTGATCCACTCCTAAGAAACCCTCGCATACAGGTCTGATCCACACCTCAGAAACACTCACACACATGTCTGTTACCTCCTCAGAAACACTCACACACAGGTCTGAACCACTCCTCAGAAACATTCACACACAGGTCTGATCCACACCTCAGAAACACTCATACACGGGTCTGTCACCTCCTCCGAAACACTCATTCACAGGTCTGTCACCTCCTCAGAAACACTCACACACAGGTCTGTCAGCTCCTCAGAAACACTCAGACACTGGTCTGTCTCCTCCTGAGAAACACTCACACACAGGTCTGATCCACACCTCAGAAACACTCACACACAGGTTCCTCACCTCCTCAGAAACACTCATACACAGGTCTGTCACCTCTTCAGAAACACTCACACACAGGTCTGTCACCTCCTGAGAAACACTCACACGCAGGTCTGATCCACACCTCAGAAACTCTCACACACAGATCAGATCCACACCTCAGAAACACTCACACACAGGTCTGATCCACACCTCAGAAACACGCACACACAGGTCTGTCACTTCCTCAGAAACGCTCACACACAGGTCTGATCCACTCCTCAGAAACACTCACACACAGGTCCCTCACCTCCTCAGAAACACTCACACACAGGGCTGTCACCTCCTCAGAAACACTCAGACACAGGTCTGATCCACAGCTCAAAAACACTCACACAGAGTTCTGTCACCTCCTCAGAAACACTCACACACAGGTCTGATCCACTCCTCAGAAACACTCACACACAGTTCTGATGCACACCTCAGAAACACTCACACAGGTCTGTCACCTCCTCAGAAACACTCACACACTGATCCATCCACTCCTCATAAACACTCACACACAGGTCTGTCACCTCCTCAGAAACACTCACTCACAGGTCTGTCACCTGCTCAGAAACACTCACACACAGGTCTGTCACCTCCTCAGAAACACTCAGACACTTGTCTGTCTCCTCCTCAGAAACACTGACACACAGGTCTGATCCACACCTCAGAAACACTCACACACAGGTCTGTCACCTCCTCAGAAACACTCACACACAGGTCTGATCCACTCCTCAGAAACACTCACACGCAGATCTGATCCACACCTCAGAAACTCTCACACACTGGTCTGTCACCTCCTCAGAAACACTCACACACAGGTCTGATCCACTCCTCAGAAACACTCACACACAGGTTCCTCACCTCCTCAGAAACACTCATACACAGGTCTGTCACCTCTTCAGAAACACTCACACACAGGTCTGATCCACACCTCAGAAACACTCACACACAGGTCTGATCCACACCTCAGAAACACTCAGACACAGATCTGTTCTCTCCTCAGAAACTCTCACACACTCATCTGTCAGCTCCTCAGAAGCACTCACACACAGGTCTGTTCCACTCCTCAGAAACCCTCGCATACAGGTCTGATCCACACCTCAGAAACACTCACACGCAGGTCTAATCAACACCTCAGAAGCGTTCACACACATGTCTGTTGCCTCCTCAGAAACACTCACACACAGGTCTGATCCACATCTCAGAAACATTCACACACAGGTCTGATCCACACCTCAGAAACACTCACACACAGGTCTGTCACCTCCTCCGAAACACTCACTCACAGGTCTGTCACCTCCTCAGAAACACTCACACACAGGTCTGTCACCTCCTCAGAAACACTCAGACACTGGTCTGTCTCCTCCTCAGAAACACTCACACACAGGTCTGCTCCACTCCTCAGAAACACTGACACACAGGTCCCTCACCTCCTCAGAAACACTCACACACAGGGCTGTCACCTCCTCAGAAACACTCACTCACAGGTCTGATCCACTCCTAAGAAACACTCACACACAGATCTGATGCACACCTCAGAAACACTCACACAGGTCTGTCACCTCCTCAGAAACACTCACACACTGATCCATCCACTCCTCAGAAACACTCACACACAGGTCTGTCACCTCCTCAGAAACACTCACACACAGGTCTGATCCACACCTCAGAAACACTCTCACACAGGTCTGTCACCTCCTCAGAAACACTCACACACAGGTCTGATCCACACCTCAGAAACACTCACACACAGGTCTGTCACCTCCTCAGAAACACTCACACACAGGTCTGATCCACACCTCAGAAACATTCACACACAGATCTGTTCTCTCCTCAGAAACTCTCACAGACTCATCTGTCAGCTCCTCAGAAGCACTCACACACAGGTCTGATCCACTCCTCAGAAACCCTCGCATACAGGTCTGATCCACACCTCAGAAACACTCACACACAGGTCTAATCAACACCTCAGAAACACTCACACAAATGTCTGTTACCTCCTCAGAAACACTCACACACAGGTCTGATCCACACCTCAGAAACATTCACACACATGTCTGATCCACACCTCAGAAACACTCACACACAGTTCTGTCACCTCCTCCGAAACAATCACTCACAGGTCTGTCACCTCCTCAGAAACACTCACACACAGGTCTGTCACCTCCTCAGAAACACACAGACACTGGTCTGTCTGCTCCTGAGAAACAATCACACACAGGTCTGATCCACACCTCAGACACACTCACACACAGGTCTGTCACTTCCTCAGAAACTCCAACACACAGGTCTGATCCACTCCTCAGAAACACTCACACACAGATCTGTTCTCTCCTCAGAAACCCTCACACACTCATCTGTCAGCACCTCAGAAGCGCTCACACACAGGTCTCATCCACTCCTCAGAAACACTCACACATAGATCCCTCACCTCCTCAGAAACACCCACACACAGGGCTGTCACCTCCTCAGAAACACTCAGACACAGGTCTGATCCAAAGCTCAAAAACACTCACACACAGTTCTGTCACGTCCTCAGAAACACTCACACACATGTCTGTTACCTCCTCAGAAACACTCACACACAGGTCTGATCCACACCTCAGAAACATTCACACACAGGTCTGATCCACAGCTCAGAAACACTCACTCACAGTTCTGTCACCTACTCCGAAACACTCACTCGCAGGTCTGTCACCTCCTCAGAAACACTCACACACAGGTCTGTCACCTCCTCAGAAACACTCAGACACTGGTCTGTCTGCTCCTGAAAAACACTCACACACAGGTCTGATCCACACCTCAGAAACACTCACACACAGGTTCCTCACCTCCTCAGAAACTCTCATACACAGGTCTGTCACCTCTTCAGAAACACTCACACACAGGTCTGTCACCTCCTCAGAAACACTCACACACAGGTCTGATCCACACCTCAGAAACACTCACACATAGGTCTGATCCACACCTCAAAAGCACTCACACAAAGGTCTGATCCACACCTCAGACACACTCACACACAGGTCTGTCACTTCCTCAGAAACGCTCACACACAGGTCTGATCCACTCCTCAGAAACACTGACACACAGATCTGTTCTCTCCTCAGAAACCCTCACACACTCATCTGTCAGCTCCTCAGAAGCACTCACACACAGGTCTGATCCACTCCACAGAAACACTCACACACAGATCCCTCACCTCCTCAGAAACACTCACACACAGGGCTGTCACCTCCTCAGAAACACTCAGACACAGGTCTGATCCACAGCTCAAAAACACTCACACACAGTTCTGTCACTTCCTCAGAAACACTCACACACAGGTCTAATCCACTCCTCAGAAACACTCACACACAGGTTTGATCCACACCTCAGAAACTCTCACACACAGGTCTGTCACCTCCTCAGAAACACTCACACACAGGTCTGATCCACTCCTCAGAAACACTCACACACAGGTTCCTCACCTCCTCAGAAACACTCATACACAGGTCTGTCAGCTCTTCAGAAACACTCACACACAGGTGTGTCACCTCCTCAGAAACACGCACACACAGGTCTGATCCACTCCTCAGAAACCCTCGCATACAGGTCTGATCCACACCTCAGAAACACTCACACACAGGTCTAATCAACACCTCAGAAACACTCACACACAGGTCTGTCACCTCCTCAGAAACACTCACACACAGGTCTGATCCACTCCTCAGAAACCCTCGCATACAGGTCTGATCCACACCTCAGAAACACTCACACACATGTCTGTTACCTCCTCAGAAACACTCACACACAGGTCTGATCCACACCTCAGAAACATTCACACAGAGGTCTGATCCACACCTCAGAAACACTCACACACAGTTCTGTCACCTCCTCCGAAACACTCACTCACAGGTCTGTCACATCCTCAGAAACACTCACACACAGGGCTGTCACCTCCTCAGAAACACTCAGACACTGGTCTGTCTGCTCCTGAGAAACACTCACACACAGGTCTGATCCACACCTCAGAAACACTCACACACAGGTTCTTCACCTCCTCAGAAACTCTCATACACAGGTCTGTCACCACTTCAGAAACACTCACACACAGATCCCTCACCTCCTCAGAAATACTCACACACAGGGCTGTCACCTCCTCAGAAACACTCAGACACAGGTCAGATCCACAGCTCAAAAACACTCACACACAGTTCTGTCACTTCCTCAGAAACACTCACACACAGGTCTGATCCACTCCTCAGAAACACTCACACACAGGTTTGATCCACACCTCAGAAACTCTCACACACAGGTCTGTCACCTCCTCAGAAACACTCACACACAGGTCTCATCCACACCTCAGAAACACTCACACACAGATCTCTTCCCTCCTGAGAAACTCTCACACACTGGTCTGTCACCTGCTCAGAAACACTCACACACAGGGGTGATCCACTCCTCAGAAACACTCACACACAGGTCTGATCCACACCTCAGAAACACTCACACACAGTTCAGTCACCTCCTCCGAAACACTCACTCACAGGTCTGTCACATCCTCAGAAACACTCACACACTGATCCATCCACTCCTCAGAAACACTCACACACAGGTCTGTCACCTCCTCAGAAACACTCACACACAGGTCTGATCCACACCTCAGAAACACTCACACACAGGCCTGTCACCTCCTCAGAAACACTCACACAGCGGTCTGATCCACATTTCAGAAACACTCACACACAGGTCTGTCACCTCCTCAGAAACACTCACACACAGGTCTGATCCACTCCTCAGAAACACTCACACACAGATCTGATGCACACCTCAGAAACACTCACACAGGTCTGTCACCTCCTCAGAAACACTCACACACTGATCCATCAACTCCTCAGAAACACTCACACACAGGTCTGTCACCTCCTCAGAAACACTCACACACAGGTCTGTCACCTCCTCAGAAACACTCACACACAGGTCTTATCCACACCTCAGAAACACTCACACACAGGTCTGTCACCTCCTCAGAAACACTCACACACAGGTCTGATCCACACCTCAGAAAAATTCACGCACAGTTCTGTCACCTCTTCAGAAACACTCACACACAGGTCTGTCACCTCCTCAGAAACACTCACACACAGGTCTGATCCACTCCTCAGAAACCCTCGCATACAGGTCTGATCCACACCTCAGAAACACTCACACACAGGTCTAATCAACACCTCAGAAACACTCACACACAGGTCTGATCCACACCTCACAAACACTCACACACAGTTCGGTCACCTCCTCCGAAACACTCACTCACAGGTCTGTCACCTCCTCAGAAACACTCACACACAGGTCTGTCACCTCCACAGAAACACTCAGACACTGGTCTGTCAGCTCCTGAGAAACACTCACACACAGGTCTGATCCACACCTCAGAAACACTCACACACAGTTCAGTCACCTCCTCCGAAACACTCACTCACAGGTCTGTCACATCCTCAGAAACACTCACACACTGATCCATCCACTCCTCAGAAACACTCACACACAGGTCTGTCACCTCCTCAGAAACACTCACACACAGGTCTGATCCACACCTCAGAAACACTCACACACAGGTCTGTCACCTCCTCAGAAACACTCACACAGCGGTCTGATCCACATTTCAGAAACACTCACACACAGGTCTGTCACCTCCTCAGAAACACTCACACACAGGTCTGATCCACTCCTCAGAAACACTCACACACAGATCTGATGCACACCTCAGAAACACTCACACAGGTCTGTCACCTCCTCAGAAACACTCACACACTGAACCATCCACTCCTCAGAAACACTCACACACAGGTCTGTCACCTCCTCAGAAACACTCACACACAGGTCTGTCACCTCCTCAGAAACACTCACACACAGGTCTTATCCACACCTCAGAAACACTCACACACAGGTCTGTCACCTCCTCAGAAACACTCACACACAGGTCTGATCCACACCTCTGAAAAATTCACACACAGTTCTGTCACCTCTTCAGAAACACTCACACACAGGTCTGTCACCTCCTCAGAAACACTCACACACAGGTCTGATCTACTCCTCAGAAACCCTCGCATACAGGTCTGATCCACACCTCAGAAACACTCACACACAGGTCTAATCAACACCTCAGAAACACTCACACACAGGTCTGATCCACACCTCACAAACACTCACACACAGTTCGGTCACCTCCTCCGAAACACTAACTCACAGGTCTGTCACCTCCTCAGAAACACTCACACACAGGTCTGATCCACACCTCAGAAACATTCACACACAGGTTCCTCACCTCCTCAGAAACTCTCATACACAGGTCTGTCACCTCTTCAGAAACACTCACACACAGGTCTGTCACCTCCTCAGAAACACTCACACACAGGTCTGATTCACACCTCAGAAACACTCACACACAGGTCTGATCCACACCTCAAAAACACTCACACACAGGTCTGATCCACACCTCAGACACACTCACACACAGGTCTGTCACTTCCTCAGAAACGCTCACACACAGGTCTGATCCACTCCTCAGAAACACTCACACACAGATCAGTTCTCTCCTCAGAAACCCTCACACACTCATCTGTCAGCTCCTCAGAAGCACTCACACACAGGTCTGATCCACTCCTCAGAAACACTCACTCACAGATCCCACACCTCCTCAGAAACACTCACACACAGGGCTGTCACCTCCTCGGAAACACTCAGACACAGGTCTGATCCACAGCTCAAAAACACTCACACACAGTTCTGTCACCTCCTCAAAAACACTCACACACAGGTCTGATCCACTCCTCAGAAACACTCACACACAGGTTTGATCCACACCTCAGAAACTCTCACACACAGGTCTGTCACCTCCTCAGAAACACTCATACACAGGTCTGATGCACTCCTCAGAAACACTCACACACAGGTTCCTCACCTCCTCAGAAACACTCATACACAGGTCTGTCTCCTCTTCAGAAACAGTCCCACACAGGTCTGTCACCTCCTCAGAAACACTCACACACAGGTCTGATCCACTCCTCAGAAACCCTCGCATACAGGTCTGATCCACACCTCAGAAACACTCACACACAGGTCTAATCAACACCTCAGAAACACGCACACACAGGTCCAATCAACACCTCAGAAACACTCACACACATGTCTGTTACCTCCTCAGAAACACTAACACACAGGTCTGATCCAAACCTCAGAAACACTCCCACACAGTTCTGTCACCTCCTCCGAAACACTCACTCACAGGTCTGTCACCTCCTCAGAAACACTCACACACTGATCCAGCCACTCCTCAGAAACACTCACACACGGGTCTGTCACCTCCTCAGAAACACTCACACACAGTTCTGATCCACTCCTCAGAAACACTCACACGCAGATCTGATCCACACCTCAGAAACTCTCACACACTGGTCTGTCACCTCCTCAGAAACACTCACACACAGGTCTGATCCACTCCTCAGAAACACTCACACACAGGTTCCTCACCTCCTCAGAAACACTCATACACAGGTCTGTCACCTCTTCAGAAACACTCACACACAGGTCTGATCCACACCTCAGAAACACTCACACACAGGTCTGATCCACACCTCAGAAACACTCAGACACAGATCTGTTCTCTCCTCAGAAACTCTCACACACTCATCTGTCAGCTCCTCAGAAGCACTCACACACAGGTCTGATCCACTCCTCAGAAACCCTCGCATACAGGTCTGATCCACACCTCAGAAACACTCACACGCAGGTCTAATCAACACCTCAGAAACACTCACACACATGTCTGTTACCTCCTCAGAAACACTCACACACAGGTCTGATCCACACCTCAGAAACATTCACACACAGGTCTGATCCACACCTCAGAAACACTCACACACAAGTCTGTCTCCTCCTCAGAAACACTCACACACAGGTCTGTCACCTCCTCAGAAACACTCACACACAGGTCTGATCCACACCTCAGAAACACTCACACAGAGGTCTGATCCACACCTCAGAAACACTCACACACAGGTCTGTCAATTCCTCAGAAACACTCACACACAGGTCTGATCCACTCCTCAGAAACACTCACACGCAGATCTGTTCTCTCCTCAGAAACCCTCACACACTCGTCTGTCAGCTCCTCAGAAGCACTCACACACAGGTCTGATCCACTCCTCAGAAACACTCACACACAGGTCCCTCACCTCCTCAGAGACACTCACACACAGGTCTGATGCACACATCAGAAACACTCACACACAGGTCTGATCCACACCTCAAAAACACTCACACACAGGTCTGTTCTCTGCTCAGAAACTCTCACACACTCATCTGTCAGCTCTTCAGAAGCACTCACACACAGTTCTGATCCACTCCTAAGAAACCCTCGCATACAGGTCTGATCCACACCTCAGAAACACTCACACACAGGTCTAATCAACACCTCAGAAACACTCACACACATGTCTGTTACCTCCTCAGAAACACTCACACACAGGTCTGATCCACTCCTCAGAAACATTCACACACAGGTCTGATCCACACCTCAGAAACACTCATACACGGGTCTGTCACCTCCTCCGAAACACTCATTCACAGGTCTGTCACCTCCTCAGAAACACTCACACACAGGTCTGTCAGCTCCTCAGAAACACTCAGACACTGGTCTGTCTCCTCCTGAGAAACACTCACACACAGGTCTGATCCACACCTCAGAAACACTCACACACAGGTTCCTCACGTCCTCAGAAACACTCGTACACAGGTCTGTCACCTCTTCAGAAACACTCACACACAGGTCTGTCACCTCCTCAGAAACACTCACACGCAGGTCTGATCCACACCTCAGAAACTCTCACACACAGAGGAATGGAGATAGTCTCTGGGCTCGCGTCCTATGCCCTGGCAAAGTTCCTCCTTCTTTCGCGGCTGTCGGTTAAAGAAGATGCGGAAAAAATCAGGAAAATGGAAGAGAAAACGCTAGAAGTCTATGACATTATTCGTACAATTCGTGACCCAGAAAAGCCAAACACCCTGGAGGAGTTGGACGTGGTCACTGAAGAGTGTATCGATGTGAAATTACTCGCTGATGACGAATATCTCATCATTATTCGATTCACACCGACCGTCCCTCACTGCTCTTTAGCCACTCTGATTGGTCTCTGTCTACGGGTCAAGTTACAACGATGTTTACCTTTTAAACACAAGTTAGAGATCTACATTGCTGAGGGGTCTCACACCACCGAGGAAGATATTAACAAGCAGATCAACGATAAGGAACGTGTGGCAGCAGCTATGGAGAACCCAAATTTGCGGGAGATTGTGGAGCAGTGCGTTGTGGAGCCCGATGACTAACGACCCCCGGGCCTGCAGGAGATGGGACTCTGGCACCAGGACTGCCTGTCTGAAATAGGACACGCAGGGATCGCCTCCACTCTGTGCAATGAACAATAATAATAATGCGGTGGCAATCATTTATAGAAACACACCCTTGTTGTATATGCTGAGATTACTCTGTTACTTCTATCGTTTTACGCTGAGAATTTCGCTCTGAACAAGAGTCTTTTTAATATATCGTCACAGGACTTGAAGCATGAAAAAATAACCAGCAGTACTTCAGAATTTTACTCTGAATTGCTTTAGTATCCAATTGTTAAAACATTATTCTTAAGGAGAGCACAAAAGATAACACTGAGGAATGGTGACTACTGATCCCAATTGTGGTGGTCCCTGTCTGTGAGAGAGGGAAGGTATCTGTGGAAACTGAAAAAGATCAGAATTGTTGTATACATGCAATTCCTGTACTGTGATTTTTGAAAAATAAAATGTGTTCCTTGTAAAAAAAAAAAAAAGGTCTGTCACCTCCTCAGAGACACTCACACACAGGTCTGATGCACACCTCAGAAACACTCACACACAGGTCTGATCCACACCTCAAAAACACTCACACACAGGTCTGTTCTCTGCTCAGAAACTCTCACACACTCATCTGTCAGCTGCTCAGAAGCACTCACACACAGGTCTGATCCACTCCTAAGAAACCCTCGCATACAGGTCTGATCCACACCTCAGAAACACTCACACACATGTCTGTTACCTCCTCAGAAACACTCACACACAGGTCTGAACCACTCCTCAGAAACATTCACACACAGGTCTGATCCACACCTCAGAAACACTCATACACGGGTCTGTCACCTCCTCCGAAACACTCATTCACAGGTCTGTCACCTCCTCAGAAACACTCACACACAGCTCTGTCAGCTCCTCAGAAACACTCAGACACTGGTCTGTCTCCTCCTGAGAAACACTCACACACAGGTCTGATCCACACCTCAGAAACACTCACACACAGGTTCCTCACCTCGTCAGAAACACTCATACACAGGTCTGTCACCTCTTCAGAAACACTCACACACAGGTCTGTCACCTCCTGAGAAACACTCACACGCAGGTCTGATCCACACCTCAGAAACTCTCACACACAGATCAGATCCACACCTCAGAAACACTCACACACAGGTCTGATCCACACCTCAGAAACACGCACACACAGGTCTGTCACTTCCTCAGAAACGCTCACACACAGGTCTGATCCACTCCTCAGAAACACTCACACACAGGTCCCTCACCTCCTCAGAAACACTCACACACAGGGCTGTCACCTCCTCAGAAACACTCAGACACAGGTCTGATCCACAGCTCAAAAACACTCACACAGAGTTCTGTCACCTCCTCAGAAACACTCACACACAGGTCTGATCCACTCCTCAGAAACACTCACACACAGTTCTGATGCACACCTCAGAAACACTCACACAGGTCTGTCACCTCCTCAGAAACACTCACACACTGATCCATCCACTCCTCATAAACACTCACACACAGGTCTGTCACCTCCTCAGAAACACTCACTCACAGGTCTGTCACCTGCTCAGAAACACTCACACACAGGTCTGTCACCTCCTCAGAAACACTCAGACACTTGTCTGTCTCCTCCTCAGAAACACTGACACACAGGTCTGATCCACACCTCAGAAACACTCACACACAGGTCTGTCACCTCCTCAGAAACACTCACACACAGGTCTGATCCACTCCTCAGAAACACTCACACGCAGATCTGATCCACACCTCAGAAACTCTCACACACTGGTCTGTCACCTCCTCAGAAACACTCACACACAGGTCTGATCCACTCCTCAGAAACACTCACACACAGGTTCCTCACCTCCTCAGAAACACTCATACACAGGTCTGTCACCTCTTCAGAAACACTCACACACAGGTCTGATCCACACCTCAGAAACACTCACACACAGGTCTGATCCACACCTCAGAAACACTCAGACACAGATCTGTTCTCTCCTCAGAAACTCTCACACACTCATCTGTCAGCTCCTCAGAAGCACTCACACACAGGTCTGTTCCACTCCTCAGAAACCCTCGCATACAGGTCTGATCCACACCTCAGAAACACTCACACGCAGGTCTAATCAACACCTCAGAAGCGTTCACACACATGTCTGTTGCCTCCTCAGAAACACTCACACACAGGTCTGATCCACATCTCAGAAACATTCACACACAGGTCTGATCCACACCTCAGAAACACTCACACACAGGTCTGTCACCTCCTCCGAAACACTCACTCACAGGTCTGTCACCTCCTCAGAAACACTCACACACAGGTCTGTCACCTCCTCAGAAACACTCAGACACTGGTCTGTCTCCTCCTCAGAAACACTCACACACAGGTCTGCTCCACTCCTCAGAAACACTGACACACAGGTCCCTCACCTCCTCAGAAACACTCACACACAGGGCTGTCACCTCCTCAGAAACACTCACTCACAGGTCTGATCCACTCCTAAGAAACACTCACACACAGATCTGATGCACACCTCAGAAACACTCACACAGGTCTGTCACCTCCTCAGAAACACTCACACACTGATCCATCCACTCCTCAGAAACACTCACACACAGGTCTGTCACCTCCTCAGAAACACTCACACACAGGTCTGATCCACACCTCAGAAACACTCTCACACAGGTCTGTCACCTCCTCAGAAACACTCACACACAGGTCTGATCCACACCTCAGAAACACTCACACACAGGTCTGTCACCTCCTCAGAAACACTCACACACAGGTCTGATCCACACCTCAGAAACATTCACACACAGATCTGTTCTCTCCTCAGAAACTCTCACAGACTCATCTGTCAGCTCCTCAGAAGCACTCACACACAGGTCTGATCCACTCCTCAGAAACCCTCGCATACAGGTCTGATCCACACCTCAGAAACACTCACACACAGGTCTAATCAACACCTCAGAAACACTCACACAAATGTCTGTTACCTCCTCAGAAACACTCACACACAGGTCTGATCCACACCTCAGAAACATTCACACACATGTCTGATCCACACCTCAGAAACACTCACACACAGTTCTGTCACCTCCTCCGAAACAATCACTCACAGGTCTGTCACCTCCTCAGAAACACTCACACACAGGTCTGTCACCTCCTCAGAAACACACAGACACTGGTCTGTCTGCTCCTGAGAAACAATCACACACAGGTCTGATCCACACCTCAGACACACTCACACACAGGTCTGTCACTTCCTCAGAAACTCCAACACACAGGTCTGATCCACTCCTCAGAAACACTCACACACAGATCTGTTCTCTCCTCAGAAACCCTCACACACTCATCTGTCAGCACCTCAGAAGCGCTCACACACAGGTCTCATCCACTCCTCAGAAACACTCACACATAGATCCCTCACCTCCTCAGAAACACCCACACACAGGGCTGTCACCTCCTCAGAAACACTCAGACACAGGTCTGATCCAAAGCTCAAAAACACTCACACACAGTTCTGTCACGTCCTCAGAAACACTCACACACATGTCTGTTACCTCCTCAGAAACACTCACACACAGGTCTGATCCACACCTCAGAAACATTCACACACAGGTCTGATCCACAGCTCAGAAACACTCACTCACAGTTCTGTCACCTACTCCGAAACACTCACTCGCAGGTCTGTCACCTCCTCAGAAACACTCACACACAGGTCTGTCACCTCCTCAGAAACACTCAGACACTGGTCTGTCTGCTCCTGAAAAACACTCACACACAGGTCTGATCCACACCTCAGAAACACTCACACACAGGTTCCTCACCTCCTCAGAAACTCTCATACACAGGTCTGTCACCTCTTCAGAAACACTCACACACAGGTCTGTCACCTCCTCAGAAACACTCACACACAGGTCTGATCCACACCTCAGAAACACTCACACATAGGTCTGATCCACACCTCAAAAGCACTCACACAAAGGTCTGATCCACACCTCAGACACACTCACACACAGGTCTGTCACTTCCTCAGAAACGCTCACACACAGGTCTGATCCACTCCTCAGAAACACTGACACACAGATCTGTTCTCTCCTCAGAAACCCTCACACACTCATCTGTCAGCTCCTCAGAAGCACTCACACACAGGTCTGATCCACTCCACAGAAACACTCACACACAGATCCCTCACCTCCTCAGAAACACTCACACACAGGGCTGTCACCTCCTCAGAAACACTCAGACACAGGTCTGATCCACAGCTCAAAAACACTCACACACAGTTCTGTCACTTCCTCAGAAACACTCACACACAGGTCTAATCCACTCCTCAGAAACACTCACACACAGGTTTGATCCACACCTCAGAAACTCTCACACACAGGTCTGTCACCTCCTCAGAAACACTCACACACAGGTCTGATCCACTCCTCAGAAACACTCACACACAGGTTCCTCACCTCCTCAGAAACACTCATACACAGGTCTGTCAGCTCTTCAGAAACACTCACACACAGGTGTGTCACCTCCTCAGAAACACGCACACACAGGTCTGATCCACTCCTCAGAAACCCTCGCATACAGGTCTGATCCACACCTCAGAAACACTCACACACAGGTCTAATCAACACCTCAGAAACACTCACACACAGGTCTGTCACCTCCTCAGAAACACTCACACACAGGTCTGATCCACTCCTCAGAAACCCTCGCATACAGGTCTGATCCACACCTCAGAAACACTCACACACATGTCTGTTACCTCCTCAGAAACACTCACACACAGGTCTGATCCACACCTCAGAAACATTCACACAGAGGTCTGATCCACACCTCAGAAACACTCACACACAGTTCTGTCACCTCCTCCGAAACACTCACTCACAGGTCTGTCACATCCTCAGAAACACTCACACACAGGGCTGTCACCTCCTCAGAAACACTCAGACACTGGTCTGTCTGCTCCTGAGAAACACTCACACACAGGTCTGATCCACACCTCAGAAACACTCACACACAGGTTCTTCACCTCCTCAGAAACTCTCATACACAGGTCTGTCACCACTTCAGAAACACTCACACACAGATCCCTCACCTCCTCAGAAATACTCACACACAGGGCTGTCACCTCCTCAGAAACACTCAGACACAGGTCAGATCCACAGCTCAAAAACACTCACACACAGTTCTGTCACTTCCTCAGAAACACTCACACACAGGTCTGATCCACTCCTCAGAAACACTCACACACAGGTTTGATCCACACCTCAGAAACTCTCACACACAGGTCTGTCACCTCCTCAGAAACACTCACACACAGGTCTCATCCACACCTCAGAAACACTCACACACAGATCTCTTCCCTCCTGAGAAACTCTCACACACTGGTCTGTCACCTGCTCAGAAACACTCACACACAGGGGTGATCCACTCCTCAGAAACACTCACACACAGGTCTGATCCACACCTCAGAAACACTCACACACAGTTCAGTCACCTCCTCCGAAACACTCACTCACAGGTCTGTCACATCCTCAGAAACACTCACACACTGATCCATCCACTCCTCAGAAACACTCACACACAGGTCTGTCACCTCCTCAGAAACACTCACACACAGGTCTGATCCACACCTCAGAAACACTCACACACAGGTCTGTCACCTCCTCAGAAACACTCACACAGCGGTCTGATCCACATTTCAGAAACACTCACACACAGGTCTGTCACCTCCTCAGAAACACTCACACACAGGTCTGATCCACTCCTCAGAAACACTCACACACAGATCTGATGCACACCTCAGAAACACTCACACAGGTCTGTCACCTCCTCAGAAACACTCACACACTGATCCATCAACTCCTCAGAAACACTCACACACAGGTCTGTCACCTCCTCAGAAACACTCACACACAGGTCTGTCACCTCCTCAGAAACACTCACACACAGGTCTTATCCACACCTCAGAAACACTCACACACAGGTCTGTCACCTCCTCAGAAACACTCACACACAGGTCTGATCCACACCTCAGAAAAATTCACGCACAGTTCTGTCACCTCTTCAGAAACACTCACACACAGGTCTGTCACCTCCTCAGAAACACTCACACACAGGTCTGATCCACTCCTCAGAAACCCTCGCATACAGGTCTGATCCACACCTCAGAAACACTCACACACAGGTCTAATCAACACCTCAGAAACACTCACACACAGGTCTGATCCACACCTCACAAACACTCACACACAGTTCGGTCACCTCCTCCGAAACACTCACTCACAGGTCTGTCACCTCCTCAGAAACACTCACACACAGGTCTGTCACCTCCACAGAAACACTCAGACACTGGTCTGTCAGCTCCTGAGAAACACTCACACACAGGTCTGATCCACACCTCAGAAACACTCACACACAGTTCAGTCACCTCCTCCGAAACACTCACTCACAGGTCTGTCACATCCTCAGAAACACTCACACACTGATCCATCCACTCCTCAGAAACACTCACACACAGGTCTGTCACCTCCTCAGAAACACTCACACACAGGTCTGATCCACACCTCAGAAACACTCACACACAGGTCTGTCACCTCCTCAGAAACACTCACACAGCGGTCTGATCCACATTTCAGAAACACTCACACACAGGTCTGTCACCTCCTCAGAAACACTCACACACAGGTCTGATCCACTCCTCAGAAACACTCACACACAGATCTGATGCACACCTCAGAAACACTCACACAGGTCTGTCACCTCCTCAGAAACACTCACACACTGAACCATCCACTCCTCAGAAACACTCACACACAGGTCTGTCACCTCCTCAGAAACACTCACACACAGGTCTGTCACCTCCTCAGAAACACTCACACACAGGTCTTATCCACACCTCAGAAACACTCACACACAGGTCTGTCACCTCCTCAGAAACACTCACACACAGGTCTGATCCACACCTCTGAAAAATTCACACACAGTTCTGTCACCTCTTCAGAAACACTCACACACAGGTCTGTCACCTCCTCAGAAACACTCACACACAGGTCTGATCTACTCCTCAGAAACCCTCGCATACAGGTCTGATCCACACCTCAGAAACACTCACACACAGGTCTAATCAACACCTCAGAAACACTCACACACAGGTCTGATCCACACCTCACAAACACTCACACACAGTTCGGTCACCTCCTCCGAAACACTAACTCACAGGCCTGTCACCTCCTCAGAAACACTCACACACAGGTCTGATCCACACCTCAGAAACATTCACACACAGGTTCCTCACCTCCTCAGAAACTCTCATACACAGGTCTGTCACCTCTTCAGAAACACTCACACACAGGTCTGTCACCTCCTCAGAAACACTCACACACAGGTCTGATTCACACCTCAGAAACACTCACACACAGGTCTGATCCACACCTCAAAAACACTCACACACAGGTCTGATCCACACCTCAGACACACTCACACACAGGTCTGTCACTTCCTCAGAAACGCTCACACACAGGTCTGATCCACTCCTCAGAAACACTCACACACAGATCAGTTCTCTCCTCAGAAACCCTCACACACTCATCTGTCAGCTCCTCAGAAGCACTCACACACAGGTCTGATCCACTCCTCAGAAACACTCACTCACAGATCCCACACCTCCTCAGAAACACTCACACACAGGGCTGTCACCTCCTCGGAAACACTCAGACACAGGTCTGATCCACAGCTCAAAAACACTCACACACAGTTCTGTCACCTCCTCAAAAACACTCACACACAGGTCTGATCCACTCCTCAGAAACACTCACACACAGGTTTGATCCACACCTCAGAAACTCTCACACACAGGTCTGTCACCTCCTCAGAAACACTCATACACAGGTCTGATGCACTCCTCAGAAACACTCACACACAGGTTCCTCACCTCCTCAGAAACACTCATACACAGGTCTGTCTCCTCTTCAGAAACAGTCCCACACAGGTCTGTCACCTCCTCAGAAACACTCACACACAGGTCTGATCCACTCCTCAGAAACCCTCGCATACAGGTCTGATCCACACCTCAGAAACACTCACACACAGGTCTAATCAACACCTCAGAAACACGCACACACAGGTCCAATCAACACCTCAGAAACACTCACACACATGTCTGTTACCTCCTCAGAAACACTAACACACAGGTCTGATCCAAACCTCAGAAACACTCCCACACAGTTCTGTCACCTCCTCCGAAACACTCACTCACAGGTCTGTCACCTCCTCAGAAACACTCACACACTGATCCAGCCACTCCTCAGAAACACTCACACACGGGTCTGTCACCTCCTCAGAAACACTCACACACAGTTCTGATCCACTCCTCAGAAACACTCACACGCAGATCTGATCCACACCTCAGAAACTCTCACACACTGGTCTGTCACCTCCTCAGAAACACTCACACACAGGTCTGATCCACTCCTCAGAAACACTCACACACAGGTTCCTCACCTCCTCAGAAACACTCATACACAGGTCTGTCACCTCTTCAGAAACACTCACACACAGGTCTGATCCACACCTCAGAAACACTCACACACAGGTCTGATCCACACCTCAGAAACACTCAGACACAGATCTGTTCTCTCCTCAGAAACTCTCACACACTCATCTGTCAGCTCCTCAGAAGCACTCACACACAGGTCTGATCCACTCCTCAGAAACCCTCGCATACAGGTCTGATCCACACCTCAGAAACACTCACACGCAGGTCTAATCAACACCTCAGAAACACTCACACACATGTCTGTTACCTCCTCAGAAACACTCACACACAGGTCTGATCCACACCTCAGAAACATTCACACACAGGTCTGATCCACACCTCAGAAACACTCACACACAAGTCTGTCTCCTCCTCAGAAACACTCACACACAGGTCTGTCACCTCCTCAGAAACACTCACACACAGGTCTGATCCACACCTCAGAAACACTCACACAGAGGTCTGATCCACACCTCAGAAACACTCACACACAGGTCTGTCAATTCCTCAGAAACACTCACACACAGGTCTGATCCACTCCTCAGAAACACTCACACGCAGATCTGTTCTCTCCTCAGAAACCCTCACACACTCGTCTGTCAGCTCCTCAGAAGCACTCACACACAGGTCTGATCCACTCCTCAGAAACACTCACACACAGGTCCCTCACCTCCTCAGAGACACTCACACACAGGTCTGATGCACACATCAGAAACACTCACACACAGGTCTGATCCACACCTCAAAAACACTCACACACAGGTCTGTTCTCTGCTCAGAAACTCTCACACACTCATCTGTCAGCTCTTCAGAAGCACTCACACACAGTTCTGATCCACTCCTAAGAAACCCTCGCATACAGGTCTGATCCACACCTCAGAAACACTCACACACAGGTCTAATCAACACCTCAGAAACACTCACACACATGTCTGTTACCTCCTCAGAAACACTCACACACAGGTCTGATCCACTCCTCAGAAACATTCACACACAGGTCTGATCCACACCTCAGAAACACTCATACACGGGTCTGTCACCTCCTCCGAAACACTCATTCACAGGTCTGTCACCTCCTCAGAAACACTCACACACAGGTCTGTCAGCTCCTCAGAAACACTCAGACACTGGTCTGTCTCCTCCTGAGAAACACTCACACACAGGTCTGATCCACACCTCAGAAACACTCACACACAGGTTCCTCACGTCCTCAGAAACACTCGTACACAGGTCTGTCACCTCTTCAGAAACACTCACACACAGGTCTGTCACCTCCTCAGAAACACTCACACGCAGGTCTGATCCACACCTCAGAAACTCTCACACACAGAGGAATGGAGATAGTCTCTGGGCTCGCGTCCTATGCCCTGGCAAAGTTCCTCCTTCTTTCGCGGCTGTCGGTTAAAGAAGATGCGGAAAAAATCAGGAAAATGGAAGAGAAAACGCTAGAAGTCTATGACATTATTCGTACAATTCGTGACCCAGAAAAGCCAAACACCCTGGAGGAGTTGGACGTGGTCACTGAAGAGTGTATCGATGTGAAATTACTCGCTGATGACGAATATCTCATCATTATTCGATTCACACCGACCGTCCCTCACTGCTCTTTAGCCACTCTGATTGGTCTCTGTCTACGGGTCAAGTTACAACGATGTTTACCTTTTAAACACAAGTTAGAGATCTACATTGCTGAGGGGTCTCACACCACCGAGGAAGATATTAACAAGCAGATCAACGATAAGGAACGTGTGGCAGCAGCTATGGAGAACCCAAATTTGCGGGAGATTGTGGAGCAGTGCGTTGTGGAGCCCGATGACTAACGACCCCCGGGCCTGCAGGAGATGGGACTCTGGCACCAGGACTGCCTGTCTGAAATAGGACACGCAGGGATCGCCTCCACTCTGTGCAATGAACAATAATAATAATGCGGTGGCAATCATTTATAGAAACACACCCTTGTTGTATATGCTGAGATTACTCTGTTACTTCTATCGTTTTACGCTGAGAATTTCGCTCTGAACAAGAGTCTTTTTAATATATCGTCACAGGACTTGAAGCATGAAAAAATAACCAGCAGTACTTCAGAATTTTACTCTGAATTGCTTTAGTATCCAATTGTTAAAACATTATTCTTAAGGAGAGCACAAAAGATAACACTGAGGAATGGTGACTACTGATCCCAATTGTGGTGGTCCCTGTCTGTGAGAGAGGGAAGGTATCTGTGGAAACTGAAAAAGATCAGAATTGTTGTATACATGCAATTCCTGTACTGTGATTTTTGAAAAATAAAATGTGTTCCTTGTAAAAAAAAAAAAAAAAGGTCTGTCACCTCCTCAGAGACACTCACACACAGGTCTGATGCACACCTCAGAAACACTCACACACAGGTCTGATCCACACCTCAAAAACACTCACACACAGGTCTGTTCTCTGCTCAGAAACTCTCACACACTCATCTGTCAGCTGCTCAGAAGCACTCACACACAGGTCTGATCCACTCCTAAGAAACCCTCGCATACAGGTCTGATCCACACCTCAGAAACACTCACACACATGTCTGTTACCTCCTCAGAAACACTCACACACAGGTCTGAACCACTCCTCAGAAACATTCACACACAGGTCTGATCCACACCTCAGAAACACTCATACACGGGTCTGTCACCTCCTCCGAAACACTCATTCACAGGTCTGTCACCTCCTCAGAAACACTCACACACAGGTCTGTCAGCTCCTCAGAAACACTCAGACACTGGTCTGTCTCCTCCTGAGAAACACTCACACACAGGTCTGATCCACACCTCAGAAACACTCACACACAGGTTCCTCACCTCCTCAGAAACACTCATACACAGGTCTGTCACCTCTTCAGAAACACTCACACACAGGTCTGTCACCTCCTGAGAAACACTCACACGCAGGTCTGATCCACACCTCAGAAACTCTCACACACAGATCAGATCCACACCTCAGAAACACTCACACACAGGTCTGATCCACACCTCAGAAACACGCACACACAGGTCTGTCACTTCCTCAGAAACGCTCACACACAGGTCTGATCCACTCCTCAGAAACACTCACACACAGGTCCCTCACCTCCTCAGAAACACTCACACACAGGGCTGTCACCTCCTCAGAAACACTCAGACACAGGTCTGATCCACAGCTCAAAAACACTCACACAGAGTTCTGTCACCTCCTCAGAAACACTCACACACAGGTCTGATCCACTCCTCAGAAACACTCACACACAGTTCTGATGCACACCTCAGAAACACTCACACAGGTCTGTCACCTCCTCAGAAACACTCACACACTGATCCATCCACTCCTCATAAACACTCACACACAGGTCTGTCACCTCCTCAGAAACACTCACTCACAGGTCTGTCACCTGCTCAGAAACACTCACACACAGGTCTGTCACCTCCTCAGAAACACTCAGACACTTGTCTGTCTCCTCCTCAGAAACACTGACACACAGGTCTGATCCACACCTCAGAAACACTCACACACAGGTCTGTCACCTCCTCAGAAACACTCACACACAGGTCTGATCCACTCCTCAGAAACACTCACACGCAGATCTGATCCACACCTCAGAAACTCTCACACACTGGTCTGTCACCTCCTCAGAAACACTCACACACAGGTCTGATCCACTCCTCAGAAACACTCACACACAGGTTCCTCACCTCCTCAGAAACACTCATACACAGGTCTGTCACCTCTTCAGAAACACTCACACACAGGTCTGATCCACACCTCAGAAACACTCACACACAGGTCTGATCCACACCTCAGAAACACTCAGACACAGATCTGTTCTCTCCTCAGAAACTCTCACACACTCATCTGTCAGCTCCTCAGAAGCACTCACACACAGGTCTGTTCCACTCCTCAGAAACCCTCGCATACAGGTCTGATCCACACCTCAGAAACACTCACACGCAGGTCTGATCTACTCCTCAGAAACCCTCGCATACAGGTCTGATCCACACCTCAGAAACACTCACACACAGGTCTAATCAACACCTCAGAAACACTCACACACAGGTCTGATCCACACCTCACAAACACTCACACACAGTTCGGTCACCTCCTCCGAAACACTAACTCACAGGTCTGTCACCTCCTCAGAAACACTCACACACAGGTCTGATCCACACCTCAGAAACATTCACACACAGGTTCCTCACCTCCTCAGAAACTCTCATACACAGGTCTGTCACCTCTTCAGAAACACTCACACACAGGTCTGTCACCTCCTCAGAAACACTCACACACAGGTCTGATTCACACCTCAGAAACACTCACACACAGGTCTGATCCACACCTCAAAAACACTCACACACAGGTCTGATCCACACCTCAGACACACTCACACACAGGTCTGTCACTTCCTCAGAAACGCTCACACACAGGTCTGATCCACTCCTCAGAAACACTCACACACAGATCAGTTCTCTCCTCAGAAACCCTCACACACTCATCTGTCAGCTCCTCAGAAGCACTCACACACAGGTCTGATCCACTCCTCAGAAACACTCACTCACAGATCCCACACCTCCTCAGAAACACTCACACACAGGGCTGTCACCTCCTCGGAAACACTCAGACACAGGTCTGATCCACAGCTCAAAAACACTCACACACAGTTCTGTCACCTCCTCAAAAACACTCACACACAGGTCTGATCCACTCCTCAGAAACACTCACACACAGGTTTGATCCACACCTCAGAAACTCTCACACACAGGTCTGTCACCTCCTCAGAAACACTCATACACAGGTCTGATGCACTCCTCAGAAACACTCACACACAGGTTCCTCACCTCCTCAGAAACACTCATACACAGGTCTGTCTCCTCTTCAGAAACAGTCCCACACAGGTCTGTCACCTCCTCAGAAACACTCACACACAGGTCTGATCCACTCCTCAGAAACCCTCGCATACAGGTCTGATCCACACCTCAGAAACACTCACACACAGGTCTAATCAACACCTCAGAAACACGCACACACAGGTCCAATCAACACCTCAGAAACACTCACACACATGTCTGTTACCTCCTCAGAAACACTAACACACAGGTCTGATCCAAACCTCAGAAACACTCCCACACAGTTCTGTCACCTCCTCCGAAACACTCACTCACAGGTCTGTCACCTCCTCAGAAACACTCACACACTGATCCAGCCACTCCTCAGAAACACTCACACACGGGTCTGTCACCTCCTCAGAAACACTCACACACAGTTCTGATCCACCTCCTCCGAAACACTCACTCACAGGTCTGTCACCTCCTCAGAAACACTCACACACTGATCCAGCCACTCCTCAGAAACACTCACACACGGGTCTGTCACCTCCTCAGAAACACTCACACACAGTTCTGATCCACTCCTCAGAAACACTCACACGCAGATCTGATCCACACCTCAGAAACTCTCACACACTGGTCTGTCACCTCCTCAGAAACACTCACACACAGGTCTGATCCACTCCTCAGAAACACTCACACACAGGTTCCTCACCTCCTCAGAAACACTCATACACAGGTCTGTCACCTCTTCAGAAACACTCACACACAGGTCTGATCCACACCTCAGAAACACTCACACACAGGTCTGATCCACACCTCAGAAACACTCAGACACAGATCTGTTCTCTCCTCAGAAACTCTCACACACTCATCTGTCAGCTCCTCAGAAGCACTCACACACAGGTCTGATCCACTCCTCAGAAACCCTCGCATACAGGTCTGATCCACACCTCAGAAACACTCACACGCAGGTCTAATCAACACCTCAGAAACACTCACACACATGTCTGTTACCTCCTCAGAAACACTCACACACAGGTCTGATCCACACCTCAGAAACATTCACACACAGGTCTGATCCACACCTCAGAAACACTCACACACAAGTCTGTCTCCTCCTCAGAAACACTCACACACAGGTCTGTCACCTCCTCAGAAACACTCACACACAGGTCTGATCCACACCTCAGAAACACTCACACAGAGGTCTGATCCACACCTCAGAAACACTCACACACAGGTCTGTCAATTCCTCAGAAACACTCACACACAGGTCCCTCACCTCCTCAGAGACACTCACACACAGGTCTGATGCACACATCAGAAACACTCACACACAGGTCTGATCCACACCTCAAAAACACTCACACACAGGTCTGTTCTCTGCTCAGAAACTCTCACACACTCATCTGTCAGCTCTTCAGAAGCACTCACACACAGTTCTGATCCACTCCTAAGAAACCCTCGCATACAGGTCTGATCCACACCTCAGAAACACTCACACACAGGTCTAATCAACACCTCAGAAACACTCACACACATGTCTGTTACCTCCTCAGAAACACTCACACACAGGTCTGATCCACTCCTCAGAAACATTCACACACAGGTCTGATCCACACCTCAGAAACACTCATACACGGGTCTGTCACCTCCTCCGAAACACTCATTCACAGGTCTGTCACCTCCTCAGAAACACTCACACACAGGTCTGTCAGCTCCTCAGAAACACTCAGACACTGGTCTGTCTCCTCCTGAGAAACACTCACACACAGGTCTGATCCACACCTCAGAAACACTCACACACAGGTTCCTCACGTCCTCAGAAACACTCGTACACAGGTCTGTCACCTCTTCAGAAACACTCACACACAGGTCTGTCACCTCCTCAGAAACACTCACACGCAGGTCTGATCCACACCTCAGAAACTCTCACACACAGAGGAATGGAGATAGTCTCTGGGCTCGCGTCCTATGCCCTGGCAAAGTTCCTCCTTCTTTCGCGGCTGTCGGTTAAAGAAGATGCGGAAAAAATCAGGAAAATGGAAGAGAAAACGCTAGAAGTCTATGACATTATTCGTACAATTCGTGACCCAGAAAAGCCAAACACCCTGGAGGAGTTGGACGTGGTCACTGAAGAGTGTATCGATGTGAAATTACTCGCTGATGACGAATATCTCATCATTATTCGATTCACACCGACCGTCCCTCACTGCTCTTTAGCCACTCTGATTGGTCTCTGTCTACGGGTCAAGTTACAACGATGTTTACCTTTTAAACACAAGTTAGAGATCTACATTGCTGAGGGGTCTCACACCACCGAGGAAGATATTAACAAGCAGATCAACGATAAGGAACGTGTGGCAGCAGCTATGGAGAACCCAAATTTGCGGGAGATTGTGGAGCAGTGCGTTGTGGAGCCCGATGACTAACGACCCCCGGGCCTGCAGGAGATGGGACTCTGGCACCAGGACTGCCTGTCTGAAATAGGACACGCAGGGATCGCCTCCACTCTGTGCAATGAACAATAATAATAATGCGGTGGCAATCATTTATAGAAACACACCCTTGTTGTATATGCTGAGATTACTCTGTTACTTCTATCGTTTTACGCTGAGAATTTCGCTCTGAACAAGAGTCTTTTTAATATATCGTCACAGGACTTGAAGCATGAAAAAATAACCAGCAGTACTTCAGAATTTTACTCTGAATTGCTTTAGTATCCAATTGTTAAAACATTATTCTTAAGGAGAGCACAAAAGATAACACTGAGGAATGGTGACTACTGATCCCAATTGTGGTGGTCCCTGTCTGTGAGAGAGGGAAGGTATCTGTGGAAACTGAAAAAGATCAGAATTGTTGTATACATGCAATTCCTGTACTGTGATTTTTGAAAAATAAAATGTGTTCCTTGTAAAAAAAAAAAGGTCTGTCACCTCCTCAGAGACACTCACACACAGGTCTGATGCACACCTCAGAAACACTCACACACAGGTCTGATCCACACCTCAAAAACACTCACACACAGGTCTGTTCTCTGCTCAGAAACTCTCACACACTCATCTGTCAGCTGCTCAGAAGCACTCACACACAGGTCTGATCCACTCCTAAGAAACCCTCGCATACAGGTCTGATCCACACCTCAGAAACACTCACACACATGTCTGTTACCTCCTCAGAAACACTCACACACAGGTCTGAACCACTCCTCAGAAACATTCACACACAGGTCTGATCCACACCTCAGAAACACTCATACACGGGTCTGTCACCTCCTCCGAAACACTCATTCACAGGTCTGTCACCTCCTCAGAAACACTCACACACAGCTCTGTCAGCTCCTCAGAAACACTCAGACACTGGTCTGTCTCCTCCTGAGAAACACTCACACACAGGTCTGATCCACACCTCAGAAACACTCACACACAGGTTCCTCACCTCCTCAGAAACACTCATACACAGGTCTGTCACCTCTTCAGAAACACTCACACACAGGTCTGTCACCTCCTGAGAAACACTCACACGCAGGTCTGATCCACACCTCAGAAACTCTCACACACAGATCAGATCCACACCTCAGAAACACTCACACACAGGTCTGATCCACACCTCAGAAACACGCACACACAGGTCTGTCACTTCCTCAGAAACGCTCACACACAGGTCTGATCCACTCCTCAGAAACACTCACACACAGGTCCCTCACCTCCTCAGAAACACTCACACACAGGGCTGTCACCTCCTCAGAAACACTCAGACACAGGTCTGATCCACAGCTCAAAAACACTCACACAGAGTTCTGTCACCTCCTCAGAAACACTCACACACAGGTCTGATCCACTCCTCAGAAACACTCACACACAGTTCTGATGCACACCTCAGAAACACTCACACAGGTCTGTCACCTCCTCAGAAACACTCACACACTGATCCATCCACTCCTCATAAACACTCACACACAGGTCTGTCACCTCCTCAGAAACACTCACTCACAGGTCTGTCACCTGCTCAGAAACACTCACACACAGGTCTGTCACCTCCTCAGAAACACTCAGACACTTGTCTGTCTCCTCCTCAGAAACACTGACACACAGGTCTGATCCACACCTCAGAAACACTCACACACAGGTCTGTCACCTCCTCAGAAACACTCACACACAGGTCTGATCCACTCCTCAGAAACACTCACACGCAGATCTGATCCACACCTCAGAAACTCTCACACACTGGTCTGTCACCTCCTCAGAAACACTCACACACAGGTCTGATCCACTCCTCAGAAACACTCACACACAGGTTCCTCACCTCCTCAGAAACACTCATACACAGGTCTGTCACCTCTTCAGAAACACTCACACACAGGTCTGATCCACACCTCAGAAACACTCACACACAGGTCTGATCCACACCTCAGAAACACTCAGACACAGATCTGTTCTCTCCTCAGAAACTCTCACACACTCATCTGTCAGCTCCTCAGAAGCACTCACACACAGGTCTGTTCCACTCCTCAGAAACCCTCGCATACAGGTCTGATCCACACCTCAGAAACACTCACACGCAGGTCTAATCAACACCTCAGAAGCGTTCACACACATGTCTGTTGCCTCCTCAGAAACACTCACACACAGGTCTGATCCACATCTCAGAAACATTCACACACAGGTCTGATCCACACCTCAGAAACACTCACACACAGGTCTGTCACCTCCTCCGAAACACTCACTCACAGGTCTGTCACCTCCTCAGAAACACTCACACACAGGTCTGTCACCTCCTCAGAAACACTCAGACACTGGTCTGTCTCCTCCTCAGAAACACTCACACACAGGTCTGCTCCACTCCTCAGAAACACTGACACACAGGTCCCTCACCTCCTCAGAAACACTCACACACAGGGCTGTCACCTCCTCAGAAACACTCACTCACAGGTCTGATCCACTCCTAAGAAACACTCACACACAGATCTGATGCACACCTCAGAAACACTCACACAGGTCTGTCACCTCCTCAGAAACACTCACACACTGATCCATCCACTCCTCAGAAACACTCACACACAGGTCTGTCACCTCCTCAGAAACACTCACACACAGGTCTGATCCACACCTCAGAAACACTCTCACACAGGTCTGTCACCTCCTCAGAAACACTCACACACAGGTCTGATCCACACCTCAGAAACACTCACACACAGGTCTGTCACCTCCTCAGAAACACTCACACACAGGTCTGATCCACACCTCAGAAACATTCACACACAGATCTGTTCTCTCCTCAGAAACTCTCACAGACTCATCTGTCAGCTCCTCAGAAGCACTCACACACAGGTCTGATCCACTCCTCAGAAACCCTCGCATACAGGTCTGATCCACACCTCAGAAACACTCACACACAGGTCTAATCAACACCTCAGAAACACTCACACAAATGTCTGTTACCTCCTCAGAAACACTCACACACAGGTCTGATCCACACCTCAGAAACATTCACACACATGTCTGATCCACACCTCAGAAACACTCACACACAGTTCTGTCACCTCCTCCGAAACAATCACTCACAGGTCTGTCACCTCCTCAGAAACACTCACACACAGGTCTGTCACCTCCTCAGAAACACACAGACACTGGTCTGTCTGCTCCTGAGAAACAATCACACACAGGTCTGATCCACACCTCAGACACACTCACACACAGGTCTGTCACTTCCTCAGAAACTCCAACACACAGGTCTGATCCACTCCTCAGAAACACTCACACACAGATCTGTTCTCTCCTCAGAAACCCTCACACACTCATCTGTCAGCACCTCAGAAGCGCTCACACACAGGTCTCATCCACTCCTCAGAAACACTCACACATAGATCCCTCACCTCCTCAGAAACACCCACACACAGGGCTGTCACCTCCTCAGAAACACTCAGACACAGGTCTGATCCAAAGCTCAAAAACACTCACACACAGTTCTGTCACGTCCTCAGAAACACTCACACACATGTCTGTTACCTCCTCAGAAACACTCACACACAGGTCTGATCCACACCTCAGAAACATTCACACACAGGTCTGATCCACAGCTCAGAAACACTCACTCACAGTTCTGTCACCTACTCCGAAACACTCACTCGCAGGTCTGTCACCTCCTCAGAAACACTCACACACAGGTCTGTCACCTCCTCAGAAACACTCAGACACTGGTCTGTCTGCTCCTGAAAAACACTCACACACAGGTCTGATCCACACCTCAGAAACACTCACACACAGGTTCCTCACCTCCTCAGAAACTCTCATACACAGGTCTGTCACCTCTTCAGAAACACTCACACACAGGTCTGTCACCTCCTCAGAAACACTCACACACAGGTCTGATCCACACCTCAGAAACACTCACACATAGGTCTGATCCACACCTCAAAAGCACTCACACAAAGGTCTGATCCACACCTCAGACACACTCACACACAGGTCTGTCACTTCCTCAGAAACGCTCACACACAGGTCTGATCCACTCCTCAGAAACACTGACACACAGATCTGTTCTCTCCTCAGAAACCCTCACACACTCATCTGTCAGCTCCTCAGAAGCACTCACACACAGGTCTGATCCACTCCACAGAAACACTCACACACAGATCCCTCACCTCCTCAGAAACACTCACACACAGGGCTGTCACCTCCTCAGAAACACTCAGACACAGGTCTGATCCACAGCTCAAAAACACTCACACACAGTTCTGTCACTTCCTCAGAAACACTCACACACAGGTCTAATCCACTCCTCAGAAACACTCACACACAGGTTTGATCCACACCTCAGAAACTCTCACACACAGGTCTGTCACCTCCTCAGAAACACTCACACACAGGTCTGATCCACTCCTCAGAAACACTCACACACAGGTTCCTCACCTCCTCAGAAACACTCATACACAGGTCTGTCAGCTCTTCAGAAACACTCACACACAGGTGTGTCACCTCCTCAGAAACACGCACACACAGGTCTGATCCACTCCTCAGAAACCCTCGCATACAGGTCTGATCCACACCTCAGAAACACTCACACACAGGTCTAATCAACACCTCAGAAACACTCACACACAGGTCTGTCACCTCCTCAGAAACACTCACACACAGGTCTGATCCACTCCTCAGAAACCCTCGCATACAGGTCTGATCCACACCTCAGAAACACTCACACACATGTCTGTTACCTCCTCAGAAACACTCACACACAGGTCTGATCCACACCTCAGAAACATTCACACAGAGGTCTGATCCACACCTCAGAAACACTCACACACAGTTCTGTCACCTCCTCCGAAACACTCACTCACAGGTCTGTCACATCCTCAGAAACACTCACACACAGGGCTGTCACCTCCTCAGAAACACTCAGACACTGGTCTGTCTGCTCCTGAGAAACACTCACACACAGGTCTGATCCACACCTCAGAAACACTCACACACAGGTTCTTCACCTCCTCAGAAACTCTCATACACAGGTCTGTCACCACTTCAGAAACACTCACACACAGATCCCTCACCTCCTCAGAAATACTCACACACAGGGCTGTCACCTCCTCAGAAACACTCAGACACAGGTCAGATCCACAGCTCAAAAACACTCACACACAGTTCTGTCACTTCCTCAGAAACACTCACACACAGGTCTGATCCACTCCTCAGAAACACTCACACACAGGTTTGATCCACACCTCAGAAACTCTCACACACAGGTCTGTCACCTCCTCAGAAACACTCACACACAGGTCTCATCCACACCTCAGAAACACTCACACACAGATCTCTTCCCTCCTGAGAAACTCTCACACACTGGTCTGTCACCTGCTCAGAAACACTCACACACAGGGGTGATCCACTCCTCAGAAACACTCACACACAGGTCTGATCCACACCTCAGAAACACTCACACACAGTTCAGTCACCTCCTCCGAAACACTCACTCACAGGTCTGTCACATCCTCAGAAACACTCACACACTGATCCATCCACTCCTCAGAAACACTCACACACAGGTCTGTCACCTCCTCAGAAACACTCACACACAGGTCTGATCCACACCTCAGAAACACTCACACACAGGTCTGTCACCTCCTCAGAAACACTCACACAGCGGTCTGATCCACATTTCAGAAACACTCACACACAGGTCTGTCACCTCCTCAGAAACACTCACACACAGGTCTGATCCACTCCTCAGAAACACTCACACACAGATCTGATGCACACCTCAGAAACACTCACACAGGTCTGTCACCTCCTCAGAAACACTCACACACTGATCCATCAACTCCTCAGAAACACTCACACACAGGTCTGTCACCTCCTCAGAAACACTCACACACAGGTCTGTCACCTCCTCAGAAACACTCACACACAGGTCTTATCCACACCTCAGAAACACTCACACACAGGTCTGTCACCTCCTCAGAAACACTCACACACAGGTCTGATCCACACCTCAGAAAAATTCACGCACAGTTCTGTCACCTCTTCAGAAACACTCACACACAGGTCTGTCACCTCCTCAGAAACACTCACACACAGGTCTGATCCACTCCTCAGAAACCCTCGCATACAGGTCTGATCCACACCTCAGAAACACTCACACACAGGTCTAATCAACACCTCAGAAACACTCACACACAGGTCTGATCCACACCTCACAAACACTCACACACAGTTCGGTCACCTCCTCCGAAACACTCACTCACAGGTCTGTCACCTCCTCAGAAACACTCACACACAGGTCTGTCACCTCCACAGAAACACTCAGACACTGGTCTGTCAGCTCCTGAGAAACACTCACACACAGGTCTGATCCACACCTCAGAAACACTCACACACAGTTCAGTCACCTCCTCCGAAACACTCACTCACAGGTCTGTCACATCCTCAGAAACACTCACACACTGATCCATCCACTCCTCAGAAACACTCACACACAGGTCTGTCACCTCCTCAGAAACACTCACACACAGGTCTGATCCACACCTCAGAAACACTCACACACAGGTCTGTCACCTCCTCAGAAACACTCACACAGCGGTCTGATCCACATTTCAGAAACACTCACACACAGGTCTGTCACCTCCTCAGAAACACTCACACACAGGTCTGATCCACTCCTCAGAAACACTCACACACAGATCTGATGCACACCTCAGAAACACTCACACAGGTCTGTCACCTCCTCAGAAACACTCACACACTGAACCATCCACTCCTCAGAAACACTCACACACAGGTCTGTCACCTCCTCAGAAACACTCACACACAGGTCTGTCACCTCCTCAGAAACACTCACACACAGGTCTTATCCACACCTCAGAAACACTCACACACAGGTCTGTCACCTCCTCAGAAACACTCACACACAGGTCTGATCCACACCTCTGAAAAATTCACACACAGTTCTGTCACCTCTTCAGAAACACTCACACACAGGTCTGTCACCTCCTCAGAAACACTCACACACAGGTCTGATCTACTCCTCAGAAACCCTCGCATACAGGTCTGATCCACACCTCAGAAACACTCACACACAGGTCTAATCAACACCTCAGAAACACTCACACACAGGTCTGATCCACACCTCACAAACACTCACACACAGTTCGGTCACCTCCTCCGAAACACTAACTCACAGGCCTGTCACCTCCTCAGAAACACTCACACACAGGTCTGATCCACACCTCAGAAACATTCACACACAGGTTCCTCACCTCCTCAGAAACTCTCATACACAGGTCTGTCACCTCTTCAGAAACACTCACACACAGGTCTGTCACCTCCTCAGAAACACTCACACACAGGTCTGATTCACACCTCAGAAACACTCACACACAGGTCTGATCCACACCTCAAAAACACTCACACACAGGTCTGATCCACACCTCAGACACACTCACACACAGGTCTGTCACTTCCTCAGAAACGCTCACACACAGGTCTGATCCACTCCTCAGAAACACTCACACACAGATCAGTTCTCTCCTCAGAAACCCTCACACACTCATCTGTCAGCTCCTCAGAAGCACTCACACACAGGTCTGATCCACTCCTCAGAAACACTCACTCACAGATCCCACACCTCCTCAGAAACACTCACACACAGGGCTGTCACCTCCTCGGAAACACTCAGACACAGGTCTGATCCACAGCTCAAAAACACTCACACACAGTTCTGTCACCTCCTCAAAAACACTCACACACAGGTCTGATCCACTCCTCAGAAACACTCACACACAGGTTTGATCCACACCTCAGAAACTCTCACACACAGGTCTGTCACCTCCTCAGAAACACTCATACACAGGTCTGATGCACTCCTCAGAAACACTCACACACAGGTTCCTCACCTCCTCAGAAACACTCATACACAGGTCTGTCTCCTCTTCAGAAACAGTCCCACACAGGTCTGTCACCTCCTCAGAAACACTCACACACAGGTCTGATCCACTCCTCAGAAACCCTCGCATACAGGTCTGATCCACACCTCAGAAACACTCACACACAGGTCTAATCAACACCTCAGAAACACGCACACACAGGTCCAATCAACACCTCAGAAACACTCACACACATGTCTGTTACCTCCTCAGAAACACTAACACACAGGTCTGATCCAAACCTCAGAAACACTCCCACACAGTTCTGTCACCTCCTCCGAAACACTCACTCACAGGTCTGTCACCTCCTCAGAAACACTCACACACTGATCCAGCCACTCCTCAGAAACACTCACACACGGGTCTGTCACCTCCTCAGAAACACTCACACACAGTTCTGATCCACTCCTCAGAAACACTCACACGCAGATCTGATCCACACCTCAGAAACTCTCACACACTGGTCTGTCACCTCCTCAGAAACACTCACACACAGGTCTGATCCACTCCTCAGAAACACTCACACACAGGTTCCTCACCTCCTCAGAAACACTCATACACAGGTCTGTCACCTCTTCAGAAACACTCACACACAGGTCTGATCCACACCTCAGAAACACTCACACACAGGTCTGATCCACACCTCAAAAACACTCACACACAGGTCTGTTCTCTGCTCAGAAACTCTCACACACTCATCTGTCAGCTGCTCAGAAGCACTCACACACAGGTCTGATCCACTCCTAAGAAACCCTCGCATACAGGTCTGATCCACACCTCAGAAACACTCACACACATGTCTGTTACCTCCTCAGAAACACTCACACACAGGTCTGAACCACTCCTCAGAAACATTCACACACAGGTCTGATCCACACCTCAGAAACACTCATACACGGGTCTGTCACCTCCTCCGAAACACTCATTCACAGGTCTGTCACCTCCTCAGAAACACTCACACACAGCTCTGTCAGCTCCTCAGAAACACTCAGACACTGGTCTGTCTCCTCCTGAGAAACACTCACACACAGGTCTGATCCACACCTCAGAAACACTCACACACAGGTTCCTCACCTCGTCAGAAACACTCATACACAGGTCTGTCACCTCTTCAGAAACACTCACACACAGGTCTGTCACCTCCTGAGAAACACTCACACGCAGGTCTGATCCACACCTCAGAAACTCTCACACACAGATCAGATCCACACCTCAGAAACACTCACACACAGGTCTGATCCACACCTCAGAAACACGCACACACAGGTCTGTCACTTCCTCAGAAACGCTCACACACAGGTCTGATCCACTCCTCAGAAACACTCACACACAGGTCCCTCACCTCCTCAGAAACACTCACACACAGGGCTGTCACCTCCTCAGAAACACTCAGACACAGGTCTGATCCACAGCTCAAAAACACTCACACAGAGTTCTGTCACCTCCTCAGAAACACTCACACACAGGTCTGATCCACTCCTCAGAAACACTCACACACAGTTCTGATGCACACCTCAGAAACACTCACACAGGTCTGTCACCTCCTCAGAAACACTCACACACTGATCCATCCACTCCTCATAAACACTCACACACAGGTCTGTCACCTCCTCAGAAACACTCACTCACAGGTCTGTCACCTGCTCAGAAACACTCACACACAGGTCTGTCACCTCCTCAGAAACACTCAGACACTTGTCTGTCTCCTCCTCAGAAACACTGACACACAGGTCTGATCCACACCTCAGAAACACTCACACACAGGTCTGTCACCTCCTCAGAAACACTCACACACAGGTCTGATCCACTCCTCAGAAACACTCACACGCAGATCTGATCCACACCTCAGAAACTCTCACACACTGGTCTGTCACCTCCTCAGAAACACTCACACACAGGTCTGATCCACTCCTCAGAAACACTCACACACAGGTTCCTCACCTCCTCAGAAACACTCATACACAGGTCTGTCACCTCTTCAGAAACACTCACACACAGGTCTGATCCACACCTCAGAAACACTCACACACAGGTCTGATCCACACCTCAGAAACACTCAGACACAGATCTGTTCTCTCCTCAGAAACTCTCACACACTCATCTGTCAGCTCCTCAGAAGCACTCACACACAGGTCTGTTCCACTCCTCAGAAACCCTCGCATACAGGTCTGATCCACACCTCAGAAACACTCACACGCAGGTCTAATCAACACCTCAGAAGCGTTCACACACATGTCTGTTGCCTCCTCAGAAACACTCACACACAGGTCTGATCCACATCTCAGAAACATTCACACACAGGTCTGATCCACACCTCAGAAACACTCACACACAGGTCTGTCACCTCCTCCGAAACACTCACTCACAGGTCTGTCACCTCCTCAGAAACACTCACACACAGGTCTGTCACCTCCTCAGAAACACTCAGACACTGGTCTGTCTCCTCCTCAGAAACACTCACACACAGGTCTGCTCCACTCCTCAGAAACACTGACACACAGGTCCCTCACCTCCTCAGAAACACTCACACACAGGGCTGTCACCTCCTCAGAAACACTCACTCACAGGTCTGATCCACTCCTAAGAAACACTCACACACAGATCTGATGCACACCTCAGAAACACTCACACAGGTCTGTCACCTCCTCAGAAACACTCACACACTGATCCATCCACTCCTCAGAAACACTCACACACAGGTCTGTCACCTCCTCAGAAACACTCACACACAGGTCTGATCCACACCTCAGAAACACTCTCACACAGGTCTGTCACCTCCTCAGAAACACTCACACACAGGTCTGATCCACACCTCAGAAACACTCACACACAGGTCTGTCACCTCCTCAGAAACACTCACACACAGGTCTGATCCACACCTCAGAAACATTCACACACAGATCTGTTCTCTCCTCAGAAACTCTCACAGACTCATCTGTCAGCTCCTCAGAAGCACTCACACACAGGTCTGATCCACTCCTCAGAAACCCTCGCATACAGGTCTGATCCACACCTCAGAAACACTCACACACAGGTCTAATCAACACCTCAGAAACACTCACACAAATGTCTGTTACCTCCTCAGAAACACTCACACACAGGTCTGATCCACACCTCAGAAACATTCACACACATGTCTGATCCACACCTCAGAAACACTCACACACAGTTCTGTCACCTCCTCCGAAACAATCACTCACAGGTCTGTCACCTCCTCAGAAACACTCACACACAGGTCTGTCACCTCCTCAGAAACACACAGACACTGGTCTGTCTGCTCCTGAGAAACAATCACACACAGGTCTGATCCACACCTCAGACACACTCACACACAGGTCTGTCACTTCCTCAGAAACTCCAACACACAGGTCTGATCCACTCCTCAGAAACACTCACACACAGATCTGTTCTCTCCTCAGAAACCCTCACACACTCATCTGTCAGCACCTCAGAAGCGCTCACACACAGGTCTCATCCACTCCTCAGAAACACTCACACATAGATCCCTCACCTCCTCAGAAACACCCACACACAGGGCTGTCACCTCCTCAGAAACACTCAGACACAGGTCTGATCCAAAGCTCAAAAACACTCACACACAGTTCTGTCACGTCCTCAGAAACACTCACACACATGTCTGTTACCTCCTCAGAAACACTCACACACAGGTCTGATCCACACCTCAGAAACATTCACACACAGGTCTGATCCACAGCTCAGAAACACTCACTCACAGTTCTGTCACCTACTCCGAAACACTCACTCGCAGGTCTGTCACCTCCTCAGAAACACTCACACACAGGTCTGTCACCTCCTCAGAAACACTCAGACACTGGTCTGTCTGCTCCTGAAAAACACTCACACACAGGTCTGATCCACACCTCAGAAACACTCACACACAGGTTCCTCACCTCCTCAGAAACTCTCATACACAGGTCTGTCACCTCTTCAGAAACACTCACACACAGGTCTGTCACCTCCTCAGAAACACTCACACACAGGTCTGATCCACACCTCAGAAACACTCACACATAGGTCTGATCCACACCTCAAAAGCACTCACACAAAGGTCTGATCCACACCTCAGACACACTCACACACAGGTCTGTCACTTCCTCAGAAACGCTCACACACAGGTCTGATCCACTCCTCAGAAACACTGACACACAGATCTGTTCTCTCCTCAGAAACCCTCACACACTCATCTGTCAGCTCCTCAGAAGCACTCACACACAGGTCTGATCCACTCCACAGAAACACTCACACACAGATCCCTCACCTCCTCAGAAACACTCACACACAGGGCTGTCACCTCCTCAGAAACACTCAGACACAGGTCTGATCCACAGCTCAAAAACACTCACACACAGTTCTGTCACTTCCTCAGAAACACTCACACACAGGTCTAATCCACTCCTCAGAAACACTCACACACAGGTTTGATCCACACCTCAGAAACTCTCACACACAGGTCTGTCACCTCCTCAGAAACACTCACACACAGGTCTGATCCACTCCTCAGAAACACTCACACACAGGTTCCTCACCTCCTCAGAAACACTCATACACAGGTCTGTCAGCTCTTCAGAAACACTCACACACAGGTGTGTCACCTCCTCAGAAACACGCACACACAGGTCTGATCCACTCCTCAGAAACCCTCGCATACAGGTCTGATCCACACCTCAGAAACACTCACACACAGGTCTAATCAACACCTCAGAAACACTCACACACAGGTCTGTCACCTCCTCAGAAACACTCACACACAGGTCTGATCCACTCCTCAGAAACCCTCGCATACAGGTCTGATCCACACCTCAGAAACACTCACACACATGTCTGTTACCTCCTCAGAAACACTCACACACAGGTCTGATCCACACCTCAGAAACATTCACACAGAGGTCTGATCCACACCTCAGAAACACTCACACACAGTTCTGTCACCTCCTCCGAAACACTCACTCACAGGTCTGTCACATCCTCAGAAACACTCACACACAGGGCTGTCACCTCCTCAGAAACACTCAGACACTGGTCTGTCTGCTCCTGAGAAACACTCACACACAGGTCTGATCCACACCTCAGAAACACTCACACACAGGTTCTTCACCTCCTCAGAAACTCTCATACACAGGTCTGTCACCACTTCAGAAACACTCACACACAGATCCCTCACCTCCTCAGAAATACTCACACACAGGGCTGTCACCTCCTCAGAAACACTCAGACACAGGTCAGATCCACAGCTCAAAAACACTCACACACAGTTCTGTCACTTCCTCAGAAACACTCACACACAGGTCTGATCCACTCCTCAGAAACACTCACACACAGGTTTGATCCACACCTCAGAAACTCTCACACACAGGTCTGTCACCTCCTCAGAAACACTCACACACAGGTCTCATCCACACCTCAGAAACACTCACACACAGATCTCTTCCCTCCTGAGAAACTCTCACACACTGGTCTGTCACCTGCTCAGAAACACTCACACACAGGGGTGATCCACTCCTCAGAAACACTCACACACAGGTCTGATCCACACCTCAGAAACACTCACACACAGTTCAGTCACCTCCTCCGAAACACTCACTCACAGGTCTGTCACATCCTCAGAAACACTCACACACTGATCCATCCACTCCTCAGAAACACTCACACACAGGTCTGTCACCTCCTCAGAAACACTCACACACAGGTCTGATCCACACCTCAGAAACACTCACACACAGGTCTGTCACCTCCTCAGAAACACTCACACAGCGGTCTGATCCACATTTCAGAAACACTCACACACAGGTCTGTCACCTCCTCAGAAACACTCACACACAGGTCTGATCCACTCCTCAGAAACACTCACACACAGATCTGATGCACACCTCAGAAACACTCACACAGGTCTGTCACCTCCTCAGAAACACTCACACACTGATCCATCAACTCCTCAGAAACACTCACACACAGGTCTGTCACCTCCTCAGAAACACTCACACACAGGTCTGTCACCTCCTCAGAAACACTCACACACAGGTCTTATCCACACCTCAGAAACACTCACACACAGGTCTGTCACCTCCTCAGAAACACTCACACACAGGTCTGATCCACACCTCAGAAAAATTCACGCACAGTTCTGTCACCTCTTCAGAAACACTCACACACAGGTCTGTCACCTCCTCAGAAACACTCACACACAGGTCTGATCCACTCCTCAGAAACCCTCGCATACAGGTCTGATCCACACCTCAGAAACACTCACACACAGGTCTAATCAACACCTCAGAAACACTCACACACAGGTCTGATCCACACCTCACAAACACTCACACACAGTTCGGTCACCTCCTCCGAAACACTCACTCACAGGTCTGTCACCTCCTCAGAAACACTCACACACAGGTCTGTCACCTCCACAGAAACACTCAGACACTGGTCTGTCAGCTCCTGAGAAACACTCACACACAGGTCTGATCCACACCTCAGAAACACTCACACACAGTTCAGTCACCTCCTCCGAAACACTCACTCACAGGTCTGTCACATCCTCAGAAACACTCACACACTGATCCATCCACTCCTCAGAAACACTCACACACAGGTCTGTCACCTCCTCAGAAACACTCACACACAGGTCTGATCCACACCTCAGAAACACTCACACACAGGTCTGTCACCTCCTCAGAAACACTCACACAGCGGTCTGATCCACATTTCAGAAACACTCACACACAGGTCTGTCACCTCCTCAGAAACACTCACACACAGGTCTGATCCACTCCTCAGAAACACTCACACACAGATCTGATGCACACCTCAGAAACACTCACACAGGTCTGTCACCTCCTCAGAAACACTCACACACTGAACCATCCACTCCTCAGAAACACTCACACACAGGTCTGTCACCTCCTCAGAAACACTCACACACAGGTCTGTCACCTCCTCAGAAACACTCACACACAGGTCTTATCCACACCTCAGAAACACTCACACACAGGTCTGTCACCTCCTCAGAAACACTCACACACAGGTCTGATCCACACCTCTGAAAAATTCACACACAGTTCTGTCACCTCTTCAGAAACACTCACACACAGGTCTGTCACCTCCTCAGAAACACTCACACACAGGTCTGATCTACTCCTCAGAAACCCTCGCATACAGGTCTGATCCACACCTCAGAAACACTCACACACAGGTCTAATCAACACCTCAGAAACACTCACACACAGGTCTGATCCACACCTCACAAACACTCACACACAGTTCGGTCACCTCCTCCGAAACACTAACTCACAGGCCTGTCACCTCCTCAGAAACACTCACACACAGGTCTGATCCACACCTCAGAAACATTCACACACAGGTTCCTCACCTCCTCAGAAACTCTCATACACAGGTCTGTCACCTCTTCAGAAACACTCACACACAGGTCTGTCACCTCCTCAGAAACACTCACACACAGGTCTGATTCACACCTCAGAAACACTCACACACAGGTCTGATCCACACCTCAAAAACACTCACACACAGGTCTGATCCACACCTCAGACACACTCACACACAGGTCTGTCACTTCCTCAGAAACGCTCACACACAGGTCTGATCCACTCCTCAGAAACACTCACACACAGATCAGTTCTCTCCTCAGAAACCCTCACACACTCATCTGTCAGCTCCTCAGAAGCACTCACACACAGGTCTGATCCACTCCTCAGAAACACTCACTCACAGATCCCACACCTCCTCAGAAACACTCACACACAGGGCTGTCACCTCCTCGGAAACACTCAGACACAGGTCTGATCCACAGCTCAAAAACACTCACACACAGTTCTGTCACCTCCTCAAAAACACTCACACACAGGTCTGATCCACTCCTCAGAAACACTCACACACAGGTTTGATCCACACCTCAGAAACTCTCACACACAGGTCTGTCACCTCCTCAGAAACACTCATACACAGGTCTGATGCACTCCTCAGAAACACTCACACACAGGTTCCTCACCTCCTCAGAAACACTCATACACAGGTCTGTCTCCTCTTCAGAAACAGTCCCACACAGGTCTGTCACCTCCTCAGAAACACTCACACACAGGTCTGATCCACTCCTCAGAAACCCTCGCATACAGGTCTGATCCACACCTCAGAAACACTCACACACAGGTCTAATCAACACCTCAGAAACACGCACACACAGGTCCAATCAACACCTCAGAAACACTCACACACATGTCTGTTACCTCCTCAGAAACACTAACACACAGGTCTGATCCAAACCTCAGAAACACTCCCACACAGTTCTGTCACCTCCTCCGAAACACTCACTCACAGGTCTGTCACCTCCTCAGAAACACTCACACACTGATCCAGCCACTCCTCAGAAACACTCACACACGGGTCTGTCACCTCCTCAGAAACACTCACACACAGTTCTGATCCACTCCTCAGAAACACTCACACGCAGATCTGATCCACACCTCAGAAACTCTCACACACTGGTCTGTCACCTCCTCAGAAACACTCACACACAGGTCTGATCCACTCCTCAGAAACACTCACACACAGGTTCCTCACCTCCTCAGAAACACTCATACACAGGTCTGTCACCTCTTCAGAAACACTCACACACAGGTCTGATCCACACCTCAGAAACACTCACACACAGGTCTGATCCACACCTCAGAAACACTCAGACACAGATCTGTTCTCTCCTCAGAAACTCTCACACACTCATCTGTCAGCTCCTCAGAAGCACTCACACACAGGTCTGATCCACTCCTCAGAAACCCTCGCATACAGGTCTGATCCACACCTCAGAAACACTCACACGCAGGTCTAATCAACACCTCAGAAACACTCACACACATGTCTGTTACCTCCTCAGAAACACTCACACACAGGTCTGATCCACACCTCAGAAACATTCACACACAGGTCTGATCCACACCTCAGAAACACTCACACACAAGTCTGTCTCCTCCTCAGAAACACTCACACACAGGTCTGTCACCTCCTCAGAAACACTCACACACAGGTCTGATCCACACCTCAGAAACACTCACACAGAGGTCTGATCCACACCTCAGAAACACTCACACACAGGTCTGTCAATTCCTCAGAAACACTCACACACAGGTCTGATCCACTCCTCAGAAACACTCACACGCAGATCTGTTCTCTCCTCAGAAACCCTCACACACTCGTCTGTCAGCTCCTCAGAAGCACTCACACACAGGTCTGATCCACTCCTCAGAAACACTCACACACAGGTCCCTCACCTCCTCAGAGACACTCACACACAGGTCTGATGCACACATCAGAAACACTCACACACAGGTCTGATCCACACCTCAAAAACACTCACACACAGGTCTGTTCTCTGCTCAGAAACTCTCACACACTCATCTGTCAGCTCTTCAGAAGCACTCACACACAGTTCTGATCCACTCCTAAGAAACCCTCGCATACAGGTCTGATCCACACCTCAGAAACACTCACACACAGGTCTAATCAACACCTCAGAAACACTCACACACATGTCTGTTACCTCCTCAGAAACACTCACACACAGGTCTGATCCACTCCTCAGAAACATTCACACACAGGTCTGATCCACACCTCAGAAACACTCATACACGGGTCTGTCACCTCCTCCGAAACACTCATTCACAGGTCTGTCACCATCCTCAGAAACACTCACACACAGGTCTGTCAGCTCCTCAGAAACACTCAGACACTGGTCTGTCTCCTCCTGAGAAACACTCACACACAGGTCTGATCCACACCTCAGAAACACTCACACACAGGTTCCTCACGTCCTCAGAAACACTCGTACACAGGTCTGTCACCTCTTCAGAAACACTCACACACAGGTCTGTCACCTCCTCAGAAACACTCACACGCAGGTCTGATCCACACCTCAGAAACTCTCACACACAGAGGAATGGAGATAGTCTCTGGGCTCGCGTCCTATGCCCTGGCAAAGTTCCTCCTTCTTTCGCGGCTGTCGGTTAAAGAAGATGCGGAAAAATCAGGAAAATGGAAGAGAAAACGCTAGAAGTCTATGACATTATTCGTACAATTCGTGACCCAGAAAAGCCAAACACCCTGGAGGAGTTGGACGTGGTCACTGAAGAGTGTATCGATGTGAAATTACTCGCTGATGACGAATATCTCATCATTATTCGATTCACACCGACCGTCCCTCACTGCTCTTTAGCCACTCTGATTGGTCTCTGTCTACGGGTCAAGTTACAACGATGTTTACCTTTTAAACACAAGTTAGAGATCTACATTGCTGAGGGGTCTCACACCACCGAGGAAGATATTAACAAGCAGATCAACGATAAGGAACGTGTGGCAGCAGCTATGGAGAACCCAAATTTGCGGGAGATTGTGGAGCAGTGCGTTGTGGAGCCCGATGACTAACGACCCCCGGGCCTGCAGGAGATGGGACTCTGGCACCAGGACTGCCTGTCTGAAATAGGACACGCAGGGATCGCCTCCACTCTGTGCAATGAACAATAATAATAATGCGGTGGCAATCATTTATAGAAACACACCCTTGTTGTATATGCTGAGATTACTCTGTTACTTCTATCGTTTTACGCTGAGAATTTCGCTCTGAACAAGAGTCTTTTTAATATATCGTCACAGGACTTGAAGCATGAAAAAATAACCAGCAGTACTTCAGAATTTTACTCTGAATTGCTTTAGTATCCAATTGTTAAAACATTATTCTTAAGGAGAGCACAAAAGATAACACTGAGGAATGGTGACTACTGATCCCAATTGTGGTGGTCCCTGTCTGTGAGAGAGGGAAGGTATCTGTGGAAACTGAAAAAGATCAGAATTGTTGTATACATGCAATTCCTGTACTGTGATTTTTGAAAAATAAAATGTGTTCCTTGTAAAAAAAAAAAAAAAAGGTCTGTCACCTCCTCAGAGACACTCACACACAGGTCTGATGCACACCTCAGAAACACTCACACACAGGTCTGATCCACACCTCAAAAACACTCACACACAGGTCTGTTCTCTGCTCAGAAACTCTCACACACTCATCTGTCAGCTGCTCAGAAGCACTCACACACAGGTCTGATCCACTCCTAAGAAACCCTCGCATACAGGTCTGATCCACACCTCAGAAACACTCACACACATGTCTGTTACCTCCTCAGAAACACTCACACACAGGTCTGAACCACTCCTCAGAAACATTCACACACAGGTCTGATCCACACCTCAGAAACACTCATACACGGGTCTGTCACCTCCTCCGAAACACTCATTCACAGGTCTGTCACCTCCTCAGAAACACTCACACACAGGTCTGTCAGCTCCTCAGAAACACTCAGACACTGGTCTGTCTCCTCCTGAGAAACACTCACACACAGGTCTGATCCACACCTCAGAAACACTCACACACAGGTTCCTCACCTCCTCAGAAACACTCATACACAGGTCTGTCACCTCTTCAGAAACACTCACACACAGGTCTGTCACCTCCTGAGAAACACTCACACGCAGGTCTGATCCACACCTCAGAAACTCTCACACACAGATCAGATCCACACCTCAGAAACACTCACACACAGGTCTGATCCACACCTCAGAAACACGCACACACAGGTCTGTCACTTCCTCAGAAACGCTCACACACAGGTCTGATCCACTCCTCAGAAACACTCACACACAGGTCCCTCACCTCCTCAGAAACACTCACACACAGGGCTGTCACCTCCTCAGAAACACTCAGACACAGGTCTGATCCACAGCTCAAAAACACTCACACAGAGTTCTGTCACCTCCTCAGAAACACTCACACACAGGTCTGATCCACTCCTCAGAAACACTCACACACAGTTCTGATGCACACCTCAGAAACACTCACACAGGTCTGTCACCTCCTCAGAAACACTCACACACTGATCCATCCACTCCTCATAAACACTCACACACAGGTCTGTCACCTCCTCAGAAACACTCACTCACAGGTCTGTCACCTGCTCAGAAACACTCACACACAGGTCTGTCACCTCCTCAGAAACACTCAGACACTTGTCTGTCTCCTCCTCAGAAACACTGACACACAGGTCTGATCCACACCTCAGAAACACTCACACACAGGTCTGTCACCTCCTCAGAAACACTCACACACAGGTCTGATCCACTCCTCAGAAACACTCACACGCAGATCTGATCCACACCTCAGAAACTCTCACACACTGGTCTGTCACCTCCTCAGAAACACTCACACACAGGTCTGATCCACTCCTCAGAAACACTCACACACAGGTTCCTCACCTCCTCAGAAACACTCATACACAGGTCTGTCACCTCTTCAGAAACACTCACACACAGGTCTGATCCACACCTCAGAAACACTCACACACAGGTCTGATCCACACCTCAGAAACACTCAGACACAGATCTGTTCTCTCCTCAGAAACTCTCACACACTCATCTGTCAGCTCCTCAGAAGCACTCACACACAGGTCTGTTCCACTCCTCAGAAACCCTCGCATACAGGTCTGATCCACACCTCAGAAACACTCACACGCAGGTCTGATCTACTCCTCAGAAACCCTCGCATACAGGTCTGATCCACACCTCAGAAACACTCACACACAGGTCTAATCAACACCTCAGAAACACTCACACACAGGTCTGATCCACACCTCACAAACACTCACACACAGTTCGGTCACCTCCTCCGAAACACTAACTCACAGGTCTGTCACCTCCTCAGAAACACTCACACACAGGTCTGATCCACACCTCAGAAACATTCACACACAGGTTCCTCACCTCCTCAGAAACTCTCATACACAGGTCTGTCACCTCTTCAGAAACACTCACACACAGGTCTGTCACCTCCTCAGAAACACTCACACACAGGTCTGATTCACACCTCAGAAACACTCACACACAGGTCTGATCCACACCTCAAAAACACTCACACACAGGTCTGATCCACACCTCAGACACACTCACACACAGGTCTGTCACTTCCTCAGAAACGCTCACACACAGGTCTGATCCACTCCTCAGAAACACTCACACACAGATCAGTTCTCTCCTCAGAAACCCTCACACACTCATCTGTCAGCTCCTCAGAAGCACTCACACACAGGTCTGATCCACTCCTCAGAAACACTCACTCACAGATCCCACACCTCCTCAGAAACACTCACACACAGGGCTGTCACCTCCTCGGAAACACTCAGACACAGGTCTGATCCACAGCTCAAAAACACTCACACACAGTTCTGTCACCTCCTCAAAAACACTCACACACAGGTCTGATCCACTCCTCAGAAACACTCACACACAGGTTTGATCCACACCTCAGAAACTCTCACACACAGGTCTGTCACCTCCTCAGAAACACTCATACACAGGTCTGATGCACTCCTCAGAAACACTCACACACAGGTTCCTCACCTCCTCAGAAACACTCATACACAGGTCTGTCTCCTCTTCAGAAACAGTCCCACACAGGTCTGTCACCTCCTCAGAAACACTCACACACAGGTCTGATCCACTCCTCAGAAACCCTCGCATACAGGTCTGATCCACACCTCAGAAACACTCACACACAGGTCTAATCAACACCTCAGAAACACGCACACACAGGTCCAATCAACACCTCAGAAACACTCACACACATGTCTGTTACCTCCTCAGAAACACTAACACACAGGTCTGATCCAAACCTCAGAAACACTCCCACACAGTTCTGTCACCTCCTCCGAAACACTCACTCACAGGTCTGTCACCTCCTCAGAAACACTCACACACTGATCCAGCCACTCCTCAGAAACACTCACACACGGGTCTGTCACCTCCTCAGAAACACTCACACACAGTTCTGATCCACTCCTCAGAAACACTCACACGCAGATCTGATCCACACCTCAGAAACTCTCACACACTGGTCTGTCACCTCCTCAGAAACACTCACACACAGGTCTGATCCACTCCTCAGAAACACTCACACACAGGTTCCTCACCTCCTCAGAAACACTCATACACAGGTCTGTCACCTCTTCAGAAACACTCACACACAGGTCTGATCCACACCTCAGAAACACTCACACACAGGTCTGATCCACACCTCAGAAACACTCAGACACAGATCTGTTCTCTCCTCAGAAACTCTCACACACTCATCTGTCAGCTCCTCAGAAGCACTCACACACAGGTCTGATCCACTCCTCAGAAACCCTCGCATACAGGTCTGATCCACACCTCAGAAACACTCACACGCAGGTCTAATCAACACCTCAGAAACACTCACACACATGTCTGTTACCTCCTCAGAAACACTCACACACAGGTCTGATCCACACCTCAGAAACATTCACACACAGGTCTGATCCACACCTCAGAAACACTCACACACAAGTCTGTCTCCTCCTCAGAAACACTCACACACAGGTCTGTCACCTCCTCAGAAACACTCACACACAGGTCTGATCCACACCTCAGAAACACTCACACAGAGGTCTGATCCACACCTCAGAAACACTCACACACAGGTCTGTCAATTCCTCAGAAACACTCACACACAGGTCTGATCCACTCCTCAGAAACACTCACACGCAGATCTGTTCTCTCCTCAGAAACCCTCACACACTCGTCTGTCAGCTCCTCAGAAGCACTCACACACAGGTCTGATCCACTCCTCAGAAACACTCACACACAGGTCCCTCACCTCCTCAGAGACACTCACACACAGGTCTGATGCACACATCAGAAACACTCACACACAGGTCTGATCCACACCTCAAAAACACTCACACACAGGTCTGTTCTCTGCTCAGAAACTCTCACACACTCATCTGTCAGCTCTTCAGAAGCACTCACACACAGTTCTGATCCACTCCTAAGAAACCCTCGCATACAGGTCTGATCCACACCTCAGAAACACTCACACACAGGTCTAATCAACACCTCAGAAACACTCACACACATGTCTGTTACCTCCTCAGAAACACTCACACACAGGTCTGATCCACTCCTCAGAAACATTCACACACAGGTCTGATCCACACCTCAGAAACACTCATACACGGGTCTGTCACCTCCTCCGAAACACTCATTCACAGGTCTGTCACCTCCTCAGAAACACTCACACACAGGTCTGTCAGCTCCTCAGAAACACTCAGACACTGGTCTGTCTCCTCCTGAGAAACACTCACACACAGGTCTGATCCACACCTCAGAAACACTCACACACAGGTTCCTCACGTCCTCAGAAACACTCGTACACAGGTCTGTCACCTCTTCAGAAACACTCACACACAGGTCTGTCACCTCCTCAGAAACACTCACACGCAGGTCTGATCCACACCTCAGAAACTCTCACACACAGAGGAATGGAGATAGTCTCTGGGCTCGCGTCCTATGCCCTGGCAAAGTTCCTCCTTCTTTCGCGGCTGTCGGTTAAAGAAGATGCGGAAAAAATCAGGAAAATGGAAGAGAAAACGCTAGAAGTCTATGACATTATTCGTACAATTCGTGACCCAGAAAAGCCAAACACCCTGGAGGAGTTGGACGTGGTCACTGAAGAGTGTATCGATGTGAAATTACTCGCTGATGACGAATATCTCATCATTATTCGATTCACACCGACCGTCCCTCACTGCTCTTTAGCCACTCTGATTGGTCTCTGTCTACGGGTCAAGTTACAACGATGTTTACCTTTTAAACACAAGTTAGAGATCTACATTGCTGAGGGGTCTCACACCACCGAGGAAGATATTAACAAGCAGATCAACGATAAGGAACGTGTGGCAGCAGCTATGGAGAACCCAAATTTGCGGGAGATTGTGGAGCAGTGCGTTGTGGAGCCCGATGACTAACGACCCCCGGGCCTGCAGGAGATGGGACTCTGGCACCAGGACTGCCTGTCTGAAATAGGACACGCAGGGATCGCCTCCACTCTGTGCAATGAACAATAATAATAATGCGGTGGCAATCATTTATAGAAACACACCCTTGTTGTATATGCTGAGATTACTCTGTTACTTCTATCGTTTTACGCTGAGAATTTCGCTCTGAACAAGAGTCTTTTTAATATATCGTCACAGGACTTGAAGCATGAAAAAATAACCAGCAGTACTTCAGAATTTTACTCTGAATTGCTTTAGTATCCAATTGTTAAAACATTATTCTTAAGGAGAGCACAAAAGATAACACTGAGGAATGGTGACTACTGATCCCAATTGTGGTGGTCCCTGTCTGTGAGAGAGGGAAGGTATCTGTGGAAACTGAAAAAGATCAGAATTGTTGTATACATGCAATTCCTGTACTGTGATTTTTGAAAAATAAAATGTGTTCCTTGTAAAAAAAAAAAAAAGGTCTGTCACCTCCTCAGAGACACTCACACACAGGTCTGATGCACACCTCAGAAACACTCACACACAGGTCTGATCCACACCTCAAAAACACTCACACACAGGTCTGTTCTCTGCTCAGAAACTCTCACACACTCATCTGTCAGCTGCTCAGAAGCACTCACACACAGGTCTGATCCACTCCTAAGAAACCCTCGCATACAGGTCTGATCCACACCTCAGAAACACTCACACACATGTCTGTTACCTCCTCAGAAACACTCACACACAGGTCTGAACCACTCCTCAGAAACATTCACACACAGGTCTGATCCACACCTCAGAAACACTCATACACGGGTCTGTCACCTCCTCCGAAACACTCATTCACAGGTCTGTCACCTCCTCAGAAACACTCACACACAGGTCTGTCAGCTCCTCAGAAACACTCAGACACTGGTCTGTCTCCTCCTGAGAAACACTCACACACAGGTCTGATCCACACCTCAGAAACACTCACACACAGGTTCCTCACCTCCTCAGAAACACTCATACACAGGTCTGTCACCTCTTCAGAAACACTCACACACAGGTCTGTCACCTCCTGAGAAACACTCACACGCAGGTCTGATCCACACCTCAGAAACTCTCACACACAGATCAGATCCACACCTCAGAAACACTCACACACAGGTCTGATCCACACCTCAGAAACACGCACACACAGGTCTGTCACTTCCTCAGAAACGCTCACACACAGGTCTGATCCACTCCTCAGAAACACTCACACACAGGTCCCTCACCTCCTCAGAAACACTCACACACAGGGCTGTCACCTCCTCAGAAACACTCAGACACAGGTCTGATCCACAGCTCAAAAACACTCACACAGAGTTCTGTCACCTCCTCAGAAACACTCACACACAGGTCTGATCCACTCCTCAGAAACACTCACACACAGTTCTGATGCACACCTCAGAAACACTCACACAGGTCTGTCACCTCCTCAGAAACACTCACACACTGATCCATCCACTCCTCATAAACACTCACACACAGGTCTGTCACCTCCTCAGAAACACTCACTCACAGGTCTGTCACCTGCTCAGAAACACTCACACACAGGTCTGTCACCTCCTCAGAAACACTCAGACACTTGTCTGTCTCCTCCTCAGAAACACTGACACACAGGTCTGATCCACACCTCAGAAACACTCACACACAGGTCTGTCACCTCCTCAGAAACACTCACACACAGGTCTGATCCACTCCTCAGAAACACTCACACGCAGATCTGATCCACACCTCAGAAACTCTCACACACTGGTCTGTCACCTCCTCAGAAACACTCACACACAGGTCTGATCCACTCCTCAGAAACACTCACACACAGGTTCCTCACCTCCTCAGAAACACTCATACACAGGTCTGTCACCTCTTCAGAAACACTCACACACAGGTCTGATCCACACCTCAGAAACACTCACACACAGGTCTGATCCACACCTCAGAAACACTCAGACACAGATCTGTTCTCTCCTCAGAAACTCTCACACACTCATCTGTCAGCTCCTCAGAAGCACTCACACACAGGTCTGTTCCACTCCTCAGAAACCCTCGCATACAGGTCTGATCCACACCTCAGAAACACTCACACGCAGGTCTAATCAACACCTCAGAAGCGTTCACACACATGTCTGTTGCCTCCTCAGAAACACTCACACACAGGTCTGATCCACATCTCAGAAACATTCACACACAGGTCTGATCCACACCTCAGAAACACTCACACACAGGTCTGTCACCTCCTCCGAAACACTCACTCACAGGTCTGTCACCTCCTCAGAAACACTCACACACAGGTCTGTCACCTCCTCAGAAACACTCAGACACTGGTCTGTCTCCTCCTCAGAAACACTCACACACAGGTCTGCTCCACTCCTCAGAAACACTGACACACAGGTCCCTCACCTCCTCAGAAACACTCACACACAGGGCTGTCACCTCCTCAGAAACACTCACTCACAGGTCTGATCCACTCCTAAGAAACACTCACACACAGATCTGATGCACACCTCAGAAACACTCACACAGGTCTGTCACCTCCTCAGAAACACTCACACACTGATCCATCCACTCCTCAGAAACACTCACACACAGGTCTGTCACCTCCTCAGAAACACTCACACACAGGTCTGATCCACACCTCAGAAACACTCTCACACAGGTCTGTCACCTCCTCAGAAACACTCACACACAGGTCTGATCCACACCTCAGAAACACTCACACACAGGTCTGTCACCTCCTCAGAAACACTCACACACAGGTCTGATCCACACCTCAGAAACATTCACACACAGATCTGTTCTCTCCTCAGAAACTCTCACAGACTCATCTGTCAGCTCCTCAGAAGCACTCACACACAGGTCTGATCCACTCCTCAGAAACCCTCGCATACAGGTCTGATCCACACCTCAGAAACACTCACACACAGGTCTAATCAACACCTCAGAAACACTCACACAAATGTCTGTTACCTCCTCAGAAACACTCACACACAGGTCTGATCCACACCTCAGAAACATTCACACACATGTCTGATCCACACCTCAGAAACACTCACACACAGTTCTGTCACCTCCTCCGAAACAATCACTCACAGGTCTGTCACCTCCTCAGAAACACTCACACACAGGTCTGTCACCTCCTCAGAAACACACAGACACTGGTCTGTCTGCTCCTGAGAAACAATCACACACAGGTCTGATCCACACCTCAGACACACTCACACACAGGTCTGTCACTTCCTCAGAAACTCCAACACACAGGTCTGATCCACTCCTCAGAAACACTCACACACAGATCTGTTCTCTCCTCAGAAACCCTCACACACTCATCTGTCAGCACCTCAGAAGCGCTCACACACAGGTCTCATCCACTCCTCAGAAACACTCACACATAGATCCCTCACCTCCTCAGAAACACCCACACACAGGGCTGTCACCTCCTCAGAAACACTCAGACACAGGTCTGATCCAAAGCTCAAAAACACTCACACACAGTTCTGTCACGTCCTCAGAAACACTCACACACATGTCTGTTACCTCCTCAGAAACACTCACACACAGGTCTGATCCACACCTCAGAAACATTCACACACAGGTCTGATCCACAGCTCAGAAACACTCACTCACAGTTCTGTCACCTACTCCGAAACACTCACTCGCAGGTCTGTCACCTCCTCAGAAACACTCACACACAGGTCTGTCACCTCCTCAGAAACACTCAGACACTGGTCTGTCTGCTCCTGAAAAACACTCACACACAGGTCTGATCCACACCTCAGAAACACTCACACACAGGTTCCTCACCTCCTCAGAAACTCTCATACACAGGTCTGTCACCTCTTCAGAAACACTCACACACAGGTCTGTCACCTCCTCAGAAACACTCACACACAGGTCTGATCCACACCTCAGAAACACTCACACATAGGTCTGATCCACACCTCAAAAGCACTCACACAAAGGTCTGATCCACACCTCAGACACACTCACACACAGGTCTGTCACTTCCTCAGAAACGCTCACACACAGGTCTGATCCACTCCTCAGAAACACTGACACACAGATCTGTTCTCTCCTCAGAAACCCTCACACACTCATCTGTCAGCTCCTCAGAAGCACTCACACACAGGTCTGATCCACTCCACAGAAACACTCACACACAGATCCCTCACCTCCTCAGAAACACTCACACACAGGGCTGTCACCTCCTCAGAAACACTCAGACACAGGTCTGATCCACAGCTCAAAAACACTCACACACAGTTCTGTCACTTCCTCAGAAACACTCACACACAGGTCTAATCCACTCCTCAGAAACACTCACACACAGGTTTGATCCACACCTCAGAAACTCTCACACACAGGTCTGTCACCTCCTCAGAAACACTCACACACAGGTCTGATCCACTCCTCAGAAACACTCACACACAGGTTCCTCACCTCCTCAGAAACACTCATACACAGGTCTGTCAGCTCTTCAGAAACACTCACACACAGGTGTGTCACCTCCTCAGAAACACGCACACACAGGTCTGATCCACTCCTCAGAAACCCTCGCATACAGGTCTGATCCACACCTCAGAAACACTCACACACAGGTCTAATCAACACCTCAGAAACACTCACACACAGGTCTGTCACCTCCTCAGAAACACTCACACACAGGTCTGATCCACTCCTCAGAAACCCTCGCATACAGGTCTGATCCACACCTCAGAAACACTCACACACATGTCTGTTACCTCCTCAGAAACACTCACACACAGGTCTGATCCACACCTCAGAAACATTCACACAGAGGTCTGATCCACACCTCAGAAACACTCACACACAGTTCTGTCACCTCCTCCGAAACACTCACTCACAGGTCTGTCACATCCTCAGAAACACTCACACACAAGGCTGTCACCTCCTCAGAAACACTCAGACACTGGTCTGTCTGCTCCTGAGAAACACTCACACACAGGTCTGATCCACACCTCAGAAACACTCACACACAGGTTCCTCACCTCCTCAGAAACTCTCATACACAGGTCTGTCACCTCTTCAGAAACACTCACACACAGGTCTGTCACCTCCTCAGAAACACTCACACACAGGTCTGATCCACACCTCAGAAACACTCACACATAGGTCTGATCCACACCTCAAAAGCACTCACACACAGGTCTGATCCACACCTCAGACACACTCACACACAGGTCTGTCACTTCCTCAGAAACGCTCACACACAGGTCTGATCCACTCCTCAGAAACACTGACACACAGATCTGTTCTCTCCTCAGAAACCCTCACACACTCATCTGTCAGCTCCTCAGAAGCACTCACACACAGGTCTGATCCACTCCACAGAAACACTCACACACAGATCCCTCACCTCCTCAGAAACACTCACACACAGGGCTGTCACCTCCTCAGAAACACTCAGACACAGGTCTGATCCACAGCTCAAAAACACTCACACACAGTTCTGTCACTTCCTCAGAAACACTCACACACAGGTCTAATCCACTCCTCAGAAACACTCACACACAGGTTTGATCCACACCTCAGAAACTCTCACACACAGGTCTGTCACCTCCTCAGAAACACTCACACACAGGTCTGATCCACTCCTCAGAAACACTCACACACAGGTTCCTCACCTCCTCAGAAACACTCATACACAGGTCTGTCAGCTCTTCAGAAACACTCACACACAGGTGTGTCACCTCCTCAGAAACACGCACACACAGGTCTGATCCACTCCTCAGAAACCCTCGCATACAGGTCTGATCCACACCTCAGAAACACTCACACACAGGTCTAATCAACACCTCAGAAACACTCACACACAGGTCTGTCACCTCCTCAGAAACACTCACACACAGGTCTGATCCACTCCTCAGAAACCCTCGCATACAGATCTGATCCACACCTCAGAAACACTCACACACATGTCTGTTACCTCCTCAGAAACACTCACACACAGGTCTGATCCACACCTCAGAAACATTCACACAGAGGTCTGATCCACACCTCAGAAACACTCACACACAGTTCTGTCACCTCCTCCGAAACACTCACTCACAGGTCTGTCACATCCTCAGAAACACTCACACACAGGGCTGTCACCTCCTCAGAAACACTCAGACACTGGTCTGTCTGCTCCTGAGAAACACTCACACACAGGTCTGATCCACACCTCAGAAACACTCACACACAGGTTCTTCACCTCCTCAGAAACTCTCATACACAGGTCTGTCACCACTTCAGAAACACTCACACACAGATCCCTCACCTCCTCAGAAACACTCACACACAGGGCTGTCACCTCCTCAGAAACACTCAGACACAGGTCAGATCCACAGCTCAAAAACACTCACACACAGTTCTGTCACTTCCTCAGAAACACTCACACACAGGTCTGATCCACTCCTCAGAAACACTCACACACAGGTTTGATCCACACCTCAGAAACTCTCACACACAGGTCTGTCACCTCCTCAGAAACACTCACACACAGGTCTCATCCACACCTCAGAAACACTCACACACAGATCTCTTCCCTCCTGAGAAACTCTCACACACTGGTCTGTCACCTGCTCAGAAACACTCACACACAGGGGTGATCCACTCCTCAGAAACACTCACACACAGGTCTGATCCACACCTCAGAAACACTCACACACAGTTCAGTCACCTCCTCCGAAACACTCACTCACAGGTCTGTCACATCCTCAGAAACACTCACACACTGATCCATCCACTCCTCAGAAACACTCACACACAGGTCTGTCACCTCCTCAGAAACACTCACACACAGGTCTGATCCACACCTCAGAAACACTCACACACAGGTCTGTCACCTCCTCAGAAACACTCACACAGCGGTCTGATCCACATTTCAGAAACACTCACACACAGGTCTGTCACCTCCTCAGAAACACTCACACACAGGTCTGATCCACTCCTCAGAAACACTCACACACAGATCTGATGCACACCTCAGAAACACTCACACAGGTCTGTCACCTCCTCAGAAACACTCACACACTGATCCATCAACTCCTCAGAAACACTCACACACAGGTCTGTCACCTCCTCAGAAACACTCACACACAGGTCTGTCACCTCCTCAGAAACACTCACACACAGGTCTTATCCACACCTCAGAAACACTCACACACAGGTCTGTCACCTCCTCAGAAACACTCACACACAGGTCTGATCCACACCTCAGAAAAATTCACGCACAGTTCTGTCACCTCTTCAGAAACACTCACACACAGGTCTGTCACCTCCTCAGAAACACTCACACACAGGTCTGATCCACTCCTCAGAAACCCTCGCATACAGGTCTGATCCACACCTCAGAAACACTCACACACAGGTCTAATCAACACCTCAGAAACACTCACACACAGGTCTGATCCACACCTCACAAACACTCACACACAGTTCGGTCACCTCCTCCGAAACACTCACTCACAGGTCTGTCACCTCCTCAGAAACACTCACACACAGGTCTGTCACCTCCACAGAAACACTCAGACACTGGTCTGTCAGCTCCTGAGAAACACTCACACACAGGTCTGATCCACACCTCAGAAACACTCACACACAGTTCAGTCACCTCCTCCGAAACACTCACTCACAGGTCTGTCACATCCTCAGAAACACTCACACACTGATCCATCCACTCCTCAGAAACACTCACACACAGGTCTGTCACCTCCTCAGAAACACTCACACACAGGTCTGATCCACACCTCAGAAACACTCACACACAGGTCTGTCACCTCCTCAGAAACACTCACACAGCGGTCTGATCCACATTTCAGAAACACTCACACACAGGTCTGTCACCTCCTCAGAAACACTCACACACAGGTCTGATCCACTCCTCAGAAACACTCACACACAGATCTGATGCACACCTCAGAAACACTCACACAGGTCTGTCACCTCCTCAGAAACACTCACACACTGAACCATCCACTCCTCAGAAACACTCACACACAGGTCTGTCACCTCCTCAGAAACACTCACACACAGGTCTGTCACCTCCTCAGAAACACTCACACACAGGTCTTATCCACACCTCAGAAACACTCACACACAGGTCTGTCACCTCCTCAGAAACACTCACACACAGGTCTGATCCACACCTCTGAAAAATTCACACACAGTTCTGTCACCTCTTCAGAAACACTCACACACAGGTCTGTCACCTCCTCAGAAACACTCACACACAGGTCTGATCTACTCCTCAGAAACCCTCGCATACAGGTCTGATCCACACCTCAGAAACACTCACACACAGGTCTAATCAACACCTCAGAAACACTCACACACAGGTCTGATCCACACCTCACAAACACTCACACACAGTTCGGTCACCTCCTCCGAAACACTAACTCACAGGTCTGTCACCTCCTCAGAAACACTCACACACAGGTCTGATCCACACCTCAGAAACATTCACACACAGGTTCCTCACCTCCTCAGAAACTCTCATACACAGGTCTGTCACCTCTTCAGAAACACTCACACACAGGTCTGTCACCTCCTCAGAAACACTCACACACAGGTCTGATTCACACCTCAGAAACACTCACACACAGGTCTGATCCACACCTCAAAAACACTCACACACAGGTCTGATCCACACCTCAGACACACTCACACACAGGTCTGTCACTTCCTCAGAAACGCTCACACACAGGTCTGATCCACTCCTCAGAAACACTCACACACAGATCAGTTCTCCCCTCAGAAACCCTCACACACTCATCTGTCAGCTCCTCAGAAGCACTCACACACAGGTCTGATCCACTCCTCAGAAACACTCACTCACAGATCCCACACCTCCTCAGAAACACTCACACACAGGGCTGTCACCTCCTCGGAAACACTCAGACACAGGTCTGATCCACAGCTCAAAAACACTCACACACAGTTCTGTCACCTCCTCAAAAACACTCACACACAGGTCTGATCCACTCCTCAGAAACACTCACACACAGGTTTGATCCACACCTCAGAAACTCTCACACACAGGTCTGTCACCTCCTCAGAAACACTCATACACAGGTCTGATGCACTCCTCAGAAACACTCACACACAGGTTCCTCACCTCCTCAGAAACACTCATACACAGGTCTGTCTCCTCTTCAGAAACAGTCCCACACAGGTCTGTCACCTCCTCAGAAACACTCACACACAGGTCTGATCCACTCCTCAGAAACCCTCGCATACAGGTCTGATCCACACCTCAGAAACACTCACACACAGGTCTAATCAACACCTCAGAAACACGCACACACAGGTCCAATCAACACCTCAGAAACACTCACACACATGTCTGTTACCTCCTCAGAAACACTAACACACAGGTCTGATCCGAACCTCAGAAACACTCCCACACAGTTCTGTCACCTCCTCCGAAACACTCACTCACAGGTCTGTCACCTCCTCAGAAACACTCACACACTGATCCAGCCACTCCTCAGAAACACTCACACACGGGTCTGTCACCTCCTCAGAAACACTCACACACAGGTCTGATCCACTCCTCAGAAACACTCACACGCAGATCTGATCCACACCTCAGAAACTCTCACACACTGGTCTGTCACCTCCTCAGAAACACTCACACACAGGTCTGATCCACTCCTCAGAAACACTCACACACAGGTTCCTCACCTCCTCAGAAACACTCATACACAGGTCTGTCACCTCTTCAGAAACACTCACACACAGGTCTGATCCACACCTCAGAAACACTCACACACAGGTCTGATCCACACCTCAGAAACACTCAGACACAGATCTGTTCTCTCCTCAGAAACTCTCACACACTCATCTGTCAGCTCCTCAGAAGCACTCACACACAGGTCTGATCCACTCCTCAGAAACCCTCGCATACAGGTCTGATCCACACCTCAGAAACACTCACACGCAGGTCTAATCAACACCTCAGAAACACTCACACACATGTCTGTTACCTCCTCAGAAACACTCACACACAGGTCTGATCCACACCTCAGAAACATTCACACACAGGTCTGATCCACACCTCAGAAACACTCACACACAAGTCTGTCTCCTCCTCAGAAACACTCACACACAGGTCTGTCACCTCCTCAGAAACACTCACACACAGGTCTGATCCACACCTCAGAAACACTCACACAGAGGTCTGATCCACACCTCAGAAACACTCACACACAGGTCTGTCAATTCCTCAGAAACACTCACACACAGATCTGTTCTCTCCTCAGAAACCCTCACACACTCGTCTGTCAGCTCCTCAGAAGCACTCACGCACAGGTCTGATCCACTCCTCAGAAACCCTCACACACAGGTCCCTCACCTCCTCAGAAACACTCAGACACAGGGCTGTCACCTCCTCAGAAACACTCAGACACAGGTCTGATCCACAGCTCAAAAACACTCACACAGAGTTCTGTCACCTCCACAGAAACACTCACACACAGGTCTGATCCACTCCTCAGAAACACTCACACACAGGTCCCTCACCTCCTCAGAAACACTCACACACAGGGCTGTCACCTCCTCAGAAACACTCAGACACAGGTCTGATCCACAGCTCAAAAACACTCACACAGAGTTCTGTCACCTCCACAGAAACACTCACACACAGGTCTGATCCACTCCTCAGAAACACTCACACACAGTTCTGATGCACACCTCAGAAACACTCACACAGGTCTGTCACCTCCTCAGAAACACTCACACACTGATCCATCCACTCCTCATAAACACTCACACACAGGTCTGTCACCTCCTCAGAAACACTCACTCACAGGTCTGTCACCTGCTCAGAAACACTCACACACAGGTCTGTCACCTCCTCAGAAACACTCAGACACTTGTCTGTCTCCTCCTCAGAAACACTGACAAACAGGTCTGATCCACACCTCAGAAACACTCACACACAGGTCTGTCACCTCCTCAGAAACACTCACACACAGGTCTGATCCACTCCTCAGAAACACTCACACGCAGATCTGATCCACACCTCAGAAACTCTCACACACTGGTCTGTCACCTCCTCAGAAACACTCACACACAGGTCTGATCCACTCCTCAGAAACACTCACACACAGGGCTGATCCACTCCTCAGAAACACTCACACACAGGTCCCTCACCTCCTCAGAAACACTCACACACAGGGCTGTCACCTCCTCAGAAACACTCAGACACAGGTCTGATCCACAGCTCAAAAACACTCACACAGAGTTCTGTCACCTCCACAGAAACACTCACACACAGGTCTGATCCACTCCTCAGAAACACTCACACACAGTTCTGATGCACACCTCAGAAACACTCACACAGGCCTGTCACCTCCTCAGAAACACTCACACACTGATCCATCCACTCCTCATAAACACTCACACACAGGTCTGTCACCTCCTCAGAAACACTCACTCACAGGTCTGTCACCTGCTCAGAAACACTCACACACAGGTCTGTCACCTCCTCAGAAACACTCAGACACTTGTCTGTCTCCTCCTCAGAAACACTGACAAACAGGTCTGATCCACACCTCAGAAACACTCACACACAGGTCTGTCACCTCCTCAGAAACACTCACACACAGGTCTGATCCACACCTCAGAAACACTCACACGCAGATCTGATCCACACCTCAGAAACTCTCACACACTGGTCTGTCACCTCCTCAGAAACACTCACACACAGGTCTGATCCACTCCTCAGAAACACTCACACACAGGTTCCTCACCTCCTCAGAAACACTCATACACAGGTCTGTCACCTCTTCAGAAACACTCACACACAGGTCTGATCCACACCTCAGAAACACTCACACACAGGTCTGATCCACACCTCAGAAACACTCACACACAGATCAGATCCACACCTCAGAAACGCTCACACACAGGTCTGTAACTTCCTGAGAAACGCTCACACACAGGTCTGATCCACTCCTCAGAAACACTCACACACAGGTCCCTCACCTCCTCAGAAACACTCACACACAGGGCTGTCACCTCCTCAGAAACACTCAGACACAGGTCTGATCCACAGCTCAAAAACACTCACACAGAGTTCTGTCACCTCCACAGAAACACTCACACACAGGTCTGATCCACTCCTCAGAAACACTCACACACAGTTCTGATGCACACCTCAGAAACACTCACACAGGTCTGTCACCTCCTCAGAAACACTCACACACTGATCCATCCACTCCTCATAAACACTCACACACAGGTCTGTCACCTCCTCAGAAACACTCACTCACAGGTCTGTCACCTGCTCAGAAACACTCACACACAGGTCTGTCACCTCCTCAGAAACACTCAGACACTTGTCTGTCTCCTCCTCAGAAACACTGACAAACAGGTCTGATCCACACCTCAGAAACACTCACACACAGGTCTGTCACCTCCTCAGAAACACTCACACACAGGTCTGATCCACTCCTCAGAAACACTCACACGCAGATCTGATCCACACCTCAGAAACTCTCACACACTGGTCTGTCACCTCCTCAGAAACACTCACACACAGGTCTGATCCACTCCTCAGAAACACTCACACACAGGTTCCTCACCTCCTCAGAAACACTCGTACACAGGTCTGTCACCTCTTCAGAAACACTCACACACAGGTCTGATCCACACCTCAGAAACACTCACACACAGGTCTGATCCACACCTCAGAAACACTCAGACACAGATCTGTTCTCTCCTCAGAAACTCTCACACACTCATCTGTCAGCTCCTCAGAAGCACTCACACACAGGTCTGATCCACTCCTCAGAAACCCTCGCATACAGGTCTGATCCACACCTCAGAAACACTCACACGCAGGTCTAATCAACACCTCAGAAACACTCACACACATGTCTGTTACCTCCTCAGAAACACTCACACACAGGTCTGATCCACACCTCAGAAACATTCACACACAGGTCTGATCCACACCTCAGAAACACTCACACACAAGTCTGTCTCCTCCTCAGAAACACTCACACACAGGTCTGTCACCTCCTCAGAAACACTCACACACAGGTCTGATCCACACCTCAGAAACACTCACACAGAGGTCTGATCCACACCTCAGAAACACTCACACACAGGTCTGTCAATTCCTCAGAAACACTCACACACAGATCTGTTCTCTCCTCAGAAACCCTCACGCACTCGTCTGTCAGCTCCTCAGAAACCCTCACACACAGGTCCCTCACCTCCTCAGAAACACTCAGACACAGGTCTGATCCACACCTCAGAAACACTGACACACATGTCTGATCCACTCCTCAGAAACACTCACACACAGGTCCCTCACCTCCTCAGAAACACTCACACACAGGTCCGATCCACTCCTCAGAAACACTCACACACAGGTCCCTCACCTCCTCAGAAACACTCACACACAGGGCTGTCACCTCCTCAGAAACACTCAGACACAGGTCTGATCCACAGCTCAAAAACACTCACACACAGTTCTGTCACCTCCTCAGATACACTCACACACAGGTCTGATCCACTCCTCAGAAACACTCACACACAGATCTGATGCACACCTCAGAAACACTCACACAGGTCTGTCACCTCCTCAGAAGCACTCACACACTGATCCATCCACTCCTCAGAAACACTCACACACAGGTCTGTCACCTCCTCAGAAACACTCAGACACTGGTCTGTCTGCTCCTGAGAAACACTCACACACAGGTCTGATCCACACCTCAGAAACACTCACACACAGGTTTTCACCTCCTCAGAAACTCTCATACACAGGTCTGCCACCTCTTTAGAAACACTCACACACAGGTCTGTCACCTCCTCAGAAACACTCACACACAGGTCTGATCCACACCTCAGAAACACTCACACACAGGTCTGATCCACACCTCAAAAACACTCACACACAGGTCTGTTCTCTCCTCAGAAACTCTCACACACTCATCTGTCAGCTCCGCAGAAGCACTCACACACAGGTCTGATCCACTCCTAAGAAACCCTCGCATACAGGTCTGATCCACACCTCAGAAACACTCACACACAGGTCTAATCAACACCTCAGAAACACTCACACACATGTCTGTTACCTCCTCAGAAACACTAACACACAGGTCTGATCCACACCTCAGAAACACTCACACACAGGTCTGATCCCCACCTCAGAAACACTCACACACAGGTCTCATCCACACCTCAGAAACACTCACACACAGGTCTGATCCACACCTCAGAAATACACACACACAGGTCTGATCCACACCTCAGAAACACTCACACACAGGTCTGTCACCTCCTCAGAAACACTCACACACAGGTCGGATACACACCTCAGACACACTCACACGCACATCTGATCCACACCTCAGAAATACTCACACACAGGTCGGTCACCTCCTCAGAAACACTCAGACACAGGTCTGATCCACAGCTCAAAAACACTCACACACAGTTCTGTCACCTCCTCAGAAACACTCACACACTGATCCATCCACTCCTCAGAAACACTCACCCACAGGTCTGTCACCTCCTCAGAAACACTCACACACAGGTCTGATCCACACCTCAGAAACACTCACACACAGGTCTGATCCACACCTCAGAAACACTCACACACAGGTCTCATCCACACCTCAGAAACACTCACACACAGGTCTGATCCACACCTCAGACATACTCACACACAGGTCTGATCCACACGTCAGAAACACTCACACACAGGTCTGTCACCTACTCAGAAACACTCACACACAGGTCTGATACACACCTCAGAAACACTCACACACAGGTCTGATCCACTCCTCAGAAACACTCACACGAAGATCTGATCCACACCTCAGAAACTCTCACACACTGGTCTGTCACCTCCTCAGAAACACTCACACACAGGTCTGATCCACTCCTCAGAAACACTCACACACAGGTTCCTCACCTCCTCAGAAACACTCACACACAGATCAGATCCACACCTCAGTAACACTCACACACAGGTCTGATCCACACCTCAGAAACACTCACACACAGGTCTGATCCCCACCTCAGAAACACTCACACACAGGTCTCATCCACACCTCAGAAACACTCACACACAGGTCTGATCCACACCTCAGAAATACTCACACACAGGTCTGATCCACACCTCAGAAACACTCACGCACAGGTCTGTCACCTCCTCAGAAACACTCACACACAGGTCTGATCCACACCTCAGAAACACTCACACACAGGTCTGATCCACACCTCAGAAACACTCAGACACAGATCTGTTCTCTCCTCAGAAACTCTCACACACTCATCTGTCAGCTCCTCAGAAGCACTCACACACAGGTCTGATCCACTCCTCAGAAAACCTCGCATACAGGTCTGATCCACACCTCAGAAACACTCACACGCAGGTCTAATCAACACCTCAGAAACACTCACAAACATGTCTGTTACCTCCTCAGAAACACTCACACACAGCTCTGATCCACACCTCAGAAACATTCACACACAGGTCTGATCCACACCTCAGAAACACTCACACACAAGTCTGTCTCCAACGCAGAAACACTCACACACAGGTCTGTCACCTCCTCAGAAACACTCACACACAGGTCTGATCCACACCTCAGAAACACTCACACAGAGGTCTGATCCACACCTCAGAAACACTCACACACAGGTCTGTCAATTCCTCAGAAACACTCACACACAGATCTGTTCTCTCCTCAGAAACCCTCACACACTCGTCTGTCAGCTCCTCAGAAGCACTCACGCACAGGTCTGATCCACTCCTCAGAAACCCTCACACACAGGTCCCTCACCTCCTCAGAAACACTCAGACACAGGGCTGTCACCTCCTCAGAAACACTCAGACACAGGTCTGATCCACAGCTCAAAAACACTCACACAGAGTTCTGTCACCTCCACAGAAACACTCACACACAGGTCTGATCCACTCCTCAGAAACACTCACACACAGGTCCCTCACCTCCTCAGAAACACTCACACACAGGGCTGTCACCTCCTCAGAAACACTCAGACACAGGTCTGATCCACAGCTCAAAAACACTCACACAGAGTTCTGTCACCTCCACAGAAACACTCACACACAGGTCTGATCCACTCCTCAGAAACACTCACACACAGTTCTGATGCACACCTCAGAAACACTCACACAGGTCTGTCACCTCCTCAGAAACACTCACACACTGATCCATCCACTCCTCATAAACACTCACACACAGGTCTGTCACCTCCTCAGAAACACTCACTCACAGGTCTGTCACCTGCTCAGAAACACTCACACACAGGTCTGTCACCTCCTCAGAAACACTCAGACACTTGTCTGTCTCCTCCTCAGAAACACTGACAAACAGGTCTGATCCACACCTCAGAAACACTCACACACAGGTCTGTCACCTCCTGAGAAACACTCACACACAGGTCTGATCCACTCCTCAGAAACACTCACACGCAGATCTGATCCACACCTCAGAAACTCTCACACACTGGTCTGTCACCTCCTCAGAAACACTCACACACAGGTCTGATCCACTCCTCAGAAACACTCACACACAGGGCTGATCCACTCCTCAGAAACACTCACACACAGGTCCCTCACCTCCTCAGAAACACTCACACACAGGTCTGTCACCTACTCAGAAACACTCACACACAGGTCTGATACACACCTCAGAAACACTCACACACAGGTCTGATCCACTCCTCAGAAACACTCACACGAAGATCTGATCCACACCGCAGAAACTCTCACACACTGGTCTGTCACCTCCTCAGAAACACTCACACACAGGTCTGATCCACTCCTCAGAAACACTCACACACAGGTTCCTCACCTCCTCAGAAACACTCATACACAGGTCTGTCACCTCTTCAGAAACACTCACACACAGGTCTGATCCACACCTCAGAAACACTCACACACAGGTCTGATCCACACCTCAGAAACACTCAGACACAGATCTGTTCTCTCCTCAGAAACTCTCACACACTCATCTGTCAGCTCCTCAGAAGCACTCACACACAGGTCTGATCCACTCCTCAGAAACCCTCGCATACAGGTCTGATCCACACCTCAGAAACACTCACACGCAGGTCTAATCAACACCTCAGAAACACTCACAAACATGTCTGTTACCTCCTCAGAAACACTCACACACAGCTCTGATCCACACCTCAGAAACATTCACACACAGGTCTGATCCACACCTCAGAAACACTCACACACAAGTCTGTCTCCAACGCAGAAACACTCACACACAGGTCTGTCACCTCCTCAGAAACACTCACACACAGGTCTGATCCACACCTCAGAAACACTCACACAGAGGTCTGATCCACACCTCAGAAACACTCACACACAGGTCTGTCAATTCCTCAGAAACACTCACACACAGATCTGTTCTCTCCTCAGAAACCCTCACACACTCGTCTGTCAGCTCCTCAGAAGCACTCACGCACAGGTCTGATCCACTCCTCAGAAACCCTCACACACAGGTCCCTCACCTCCTCAGAAACACTCAGACACAGGGCTGTCACCTCCTCAGAAACACTCAGACACAGGTCTGATCCACAGCTCAAAAACACTCACACAGAGTTCTGTCACCTCCACAGAAACACTCACACACAGGTCTGATCCACTCCTCAGAAACACTCACACACAGGTCCCTCACCTCCTCAGAAACACTCACACACAGGGCTGTCACCTCCTCAGAAACACTCAGACACAGGTCTGATCCACAGCTCAAAAACACTCACACAGAGTTCTGTCACCTCCACAGAAACACTCACACACAGGTCTGATCCACTCCTCAGAAACACTCACACACAGTTCTGATGCACACCTCAGAAACACTCACACAGGTCTGTCACCTCCTCAGAAACACTCACACACTGATCCATCCACTCCTCATAAACACTCACACACAGGTCTGTCACCTCCTCAGAAACACTCACTCACAGGTCTGTCACCTGCTCAGAAACACTCACACACAGGTCTGTCACCTCCTCAGAAACACTCAGACACTTGTCTGTCTCCTCCTCAGAAACACTGACAAACAGGTCTGATCCACACCTCAGAAACACTCACACACAGGTCTGTCACCTCCTGAGAAACACTCACACACAGGTCTGATCCACTCCTCAGAAACACTCACACGCAGATCTGATCCACACCTCAGAAACTCTCACACACTGGTCTGTCACCTCCTCAGAAACACTCACACACAGGTCTGATCCACTCCTCAGAAACACTCACACACAGGGCTGATCCACTCCTCAGAAACACTCACACACAGGTCCCTCACCTCCTCAGAAACACTCACACACAGGGCTGTCACCTCCTCAGAAACACTCAGACACAGGTCTGATCCACAGCTCAAAAACACTCACACAGAGTTCTGTCACCTCCACAGAAACACTCACACACAGGTCTGATCCACTCCTCAGAAACACTCACACACAGTTCTGATGCACACCTCAGAAACACTCACACAGGTCTGTCACCTCCTCAGAAACACTCACACACTGATCCATCCACTCCTCATAAACACTCACACACAGGTCTGTCACCTCCTCAGAAACACTCACTCACAGGTCTGTCACCTGCTCAGAAACACTCACACACAGGTCTGTCACCTCCTCAGAAACACTCAGACACTTGTCTGTCTCCTCCTCAGAAACACTGACAAACAGGTCTGATCCACACCTCAGAAACACTCACACACAGGTCTGTCACCTCCTCAGAAACACTCACACACAGGTCTGATCCACACCTCAGAAACACTCACACGCAGATCTGATCCACACCTCAGAAACTCTCACACACTGGTCTGTCACCTCCTCAGAAACACTCACACACAGGTCTGATCCACTCCTCAGAAACACTCACACACAGGTTCCTCACCTCCTCAGAAACACTCATACACAGGTCTGTCACCTCTTCAGAAACACTCACACACAGGTCTGATCCACACCTCAGAAACACTCACACACAGGTCTGATCCACACCTCAGAAACACTCACACACAGATCAGATCCACACCTCAGAAACGCTCACACACAGGTCTGTAACTTCCTGAGAAACGCTCACACACAGGTCTGATCCACTCCTCAGAAACACTCACACACAGGTCCCTCACCTCCTCAGAAACACTCACACACAGGGCTGTCACCTCCTCAGAAACACTCAGACACAGGTCTGATCCACAGCTCAAAAACACTCACACAGAGTTCTGTCACCTCCACAGAAACACTCACACACAGGTCTGATCCATTCCTCAGAAACACTCACACACAGTTCTGATGCACACCTCAGAAACACTCACACAGGTCTGTCACCTCCTCAGAAACACTCACACACTGATCCATCCACTCCTCATAAACACTCACACACAGGTCTGTCACCTCCTCAGAAACACTCACTCACAGGTCTGTCACCTGCTCAGAAACACTCACACACAGGTCTGTCACCTCCTCAGAAACACTCAGACACTTGTCTGTCTCCTCCTCAGAAACACTGACAAACAGGTCTGATCCACACCTCAGAAACACTCACACACAGGTCTGTCACCTCCTCAGAAACACTCACACACAGGTCTGATCCACTCCTCAGAAACACTCACACGCAGATCTGATCCACACCTCAGAAACTCTCACACACTGGTCTGTCACCTCCTCAGAAACACTCACACACAGGTCTGATCCACTCCTCAGAAACACTCACACACAGGTTCCTCACCTCCTCAGAAACACTCGTACACAGGTCTGTCACCTCTTCAGAAACACTCACACACAGGTCTGATCCACACCTCAGAATCACTCACACACAGGTCTGATCCACACCTCAGAAACACTCAGACACAAATCTGTTCTCTCCTCAGAAACTCTCACACACTCATCTGTCAGCTCCTCAGAAGCACTCACACACAGGTCTGATCCACTCCTCAGAAACCCTCGCATACAGGTCTGATCCACACCTCAGAAACACTCACACGCAGGTCTAATCAACACCTCAGAAACACTCACACACATGTCTGTTACCTCCTCAGAAACACTCACACACAGGTCTGATCCACACCTCAGAAACATTCACACACAGGTCTGATCCACACCTCAGAAACACTCACACACAAGTCTGTCTCCTCCTCAGAAACACTCACACACAGGTCTGTCACCTCCTCAGAAACACTCACACACAGGTCTGATCCACACCTCAGAAACACTCACACAGAGGTCTGATCCACACCTCAGAAACACTCACACACAGGTCTGTCAATTCCTCAGAAACACTCACACACAGATCTGTTCTCTCCTCAGAAACCCTCACGCACTCGTCTGTCAGCTCCTCAGAAACCCTCACACACAGGTCCCTCACCTCCTCAGAAACACTCAGACACAGGTCTGATCCACACCTCAGAAACACTGACACACATGTCTGATCCACTCCTCAGAAACACTCACACACAGGTCCCTCACCTCCTCAGAAACACTCACACACAGGTCTGATCCACTCCTCAGAAACACTCACACACAGGTCCCTCACCTCCTCAGAAACACTCACACACAGGGCTGTCACCTCCTCAGAAACACTCAGACACAGGTCTGATCCACAGCTCAAAAACACTCACACACAGTTCTGTCACCTCCTCAGATACACTCACACACAGGTCTGATCCACTCCTCAGAAACACTCACACACAGATCTGATGCACACCTCAGAAACACTCACACAGGTCTGTCACCTCCTCAGAAGCACTCACACACTGATCCATCCACTCCTCAGAAACACTCACACACAGGTCTGTCACCTCCTCAGAAACACTCAGACACTGGTCTGTCTGCTCCTGAGAAACACTCACACACAGGTCTGATCCACACCTCAGAAACACTCACACACAGGTTTTCACCTCCTCAGAAACTCTCATACACAGGTCTGCCACCTCTTTAGAAACACTCACACACAGGTCTGTCACCTCCTCAGAAACACTCACACACAGGTCTGATCCACACCTCAGAAACACTCACACACAGGTCTGATCCACACCTCAAAAACACTCACACACAGGTCTGTTCTCTCCTCAGAAACTCTCACACACTCATCTGTCAGCTCCGCAGAAGCACTCACACACAGGTCTGATCCACTCCTAAGAAACCCTCGCATACAGGTCTGATCCACACCTCAGAAACACTCACACACAGGTCTAATCAACACCTCAGAAACACTCACACACATGTCTGTTACCTCCTCAAAAACACTAACACACAGGTCTGATCCACACCTCAGAAACACTCACACACAGGTCTGATCCCCACCTCAGAAACACTCACACACAGGTCTCATCCACACCTCAGAAACACTCACACACAGGTCTGATCCACACCTCAGAAATACACACACACAGGTCTGATCCACACCTCAGAAACACTCACACACAGGTCTGTCACCTCCTCAGAAACACTCACACACAGGTCGGATACACACCTCAGACACACTCACACGCACATCTGATCCACACCTCAGAAATACTCACACACAGGTCGGTCACCTCCTCAGAAACACTCAGACACAGGTCTGATCCACAGCTCAAAAACACTCACACACAGTTCTGTCACCTCCTCAGAAACACTCACACACTGATCCATCCACTCCTCAGAAACACTCACCCACAGGTCTGTCACCTCCTCAGAAACACTCACACACAGGTCTGATCCACACCTCAGAAACACTCACACACAGGTCTGATCCACACCTCAGAAACACTCACACACAGGTCTCATCCACACCTCAGAAACACTCACACACAGGTCTGATCCACACCTCAGAAATACTCACACACAGGTCTGATCCACACCTCAGAAACACTCACACACAGGTCTGTCACCTACTCAGAAACACTCACACACAGGTCTGATACACACCTCAGAAACACTCACACACAGATCAGATCCACACCTCAGAAACGCTCACACACAGGTCTGTCACTTCCTGAGAAACGCTCACACACAGGTCTGATCCACTCCTCAGAAACACTCACACACAGGTCCCTCACCTCCTCAGAAACACTCACACACAGGGCTGTCACCTCCTCAGAAACACTCACACACAGGTCTGATCCACACCTCAGAAACACTCACACGCAGATCTGATCCACACCTCAGAAACTCTCACACACTGGTCTGTCACCTCCTCAGAAACACTCACACACAGGTCTGATCCACTCCTCAGAAACACTCACACACAGGTTCCTCACCTCCTCAGAAACACTCATACACAGGTCTGTCACCTCTTCAGAAACACTCACACACAGGTCTGATCCACACCTCAGAAACACTCACACACAGGTCTGATCCACACCTCAGAAACACTCACACACAGATCAGATCCACACCTCAGAAACGCTCACACACAGGTCTGTAACTTCCTGAGAAACGCTCACACACAGGTCTGATCCACTCCTCAGAAACACTCACACACAGGTCCCTCACCTCCTCAGAAACACTCACACACAGGGCTGTCACCTCCTCAGAAACACTCAGACACAGGTCTGATCCACAGCTCAAAAACACTCACACAGAGTTCTGTCACCTCCACAGAAACACTCACACACAGGTCTGATCCATTCCTCAGAAACACTCACACACAGTTCTGATGCACACCTCAGAAACACTCACACAGGTCTGTCACCTCCTCAGAAACACTCACACACTGATCCATCCACTCCTCATAAACACTCACACACAGGTCTGTCACCTCCTCAGAAACACTCACTCACAGGTCTGTCACCTGCTCAGAAACACTCACACACAGGTCTGTCACCTCCTCAGAAACACTCAGACACTTGTCTGTCTCCTCCTCAGAAACACTGACAAACAGGTCTGATCCACACCTCAGAAACACTCACACACAGGTCTGTCACCTCCTCAGAAACACTCACACACAGGTCTGATCCACTCCTCAGAAACACTCACACGCAGATCTGATCCACACCTCAGAAACTCTCACACACTGGTCTGTCACCTCCTCAGAAACACTCACACACAGGTCTGATCCACTCCTCAGAAACACTCACACACAGGTTCCTCACCTCCTCAGAAACACTCGTACACAGGTCTGTCACCTCTTCAGAAACACTCACACACAGGTCTGATCCACACCTCAGAATCACTCACACACAGGTCTGATCCACACCTCAGAAACACTCAGACACAAATCTGTTCTCTCCTCAGAAACTCTCACACACTCATCTGTCAGCTCCTCAGAAGCACTCACACACAGGTCTGATCCACTCCTCAGAAACCCTCGCATACAGGTCTGATCCACACCTCAGAAACACTCACACGCAGGTCTAATCAACACCTCAGAAACACTCACACACATGTCTGTTACCTCCTCAGAAACACTCACACACAGGTCTGATCCACACCTCAGAAACATTCACACACAGGTCTGATCCACACCTCAGAAACACTCACACACAAGTCTGTCTCCTCCTCAGAAACACTCACACACAGGTCTGTCACCTCCTCAGAAACACTCACACACAGGTCTGATCCACACCTCAGAAACACTCACACAGAGGTCTGATCCACACCTCAGAAACACTCACACACAGGTCTGTCAATTCCTCAGAAACACTCACACACAGATCTGTTCTCTCCTCAGAAACCCTCACGCACTCGTCTGTCAGCTCCTCAGAAACCCTCACACACAGGTCCCTCACCTCCTCAGAAACACTCAGACACAGGTCTGATCCACACCTCAGAAACACTGACACACATGTCTGATCCACTCCTCAGAAACACTCACACACAGGTCCCTCACCTCCTCAGAAACACTCACACACAGGTCTGATCCACTCCTCAGAAACACTCACACACAGGTCCCTCACCTCCTCAGAAACACTCACACACAGGGCTGTCACCTCCTCAGAAACACTCAGACACAGGTCTGATCCACAGCTCAAAAACACTCACACACAGTTCTGTCACCTCCTCAGATACACTCACACACAGGTCTGATCCACTCCTCAGAAACACTCACACACAGATCTGATGCACACCTCAGAAACACTCACACAGGTCTGTCACCTCCTCAGAAGCACTCACACACTGATCCATCCACTCCTCAGAAACACTCACACACAGGTCTGTCACCTCCTCAGAAACACTCAGACACTGGTCTGTCTGCTCCTGAGAAACACTCACACACAGGTCTGATCCACACCTCAGAAACACTCACACACAGGTTTTCACCTCCTCAGAAACTCTCATACACAGGTCTGCCACCTCTTTAGAAACACTCACACACAGGTCTGTCACCTCCTCAGAAACACTCACACACAGGTCTGATCCACACCTCAGAAACACTCACACACAGGTCTGATCCACACCTCAAAAACACTCACACACAGGTCTGTTCTCTCCTCAGAAACTCTCACACACTCATCTGTCAGCTCCGCAGAAGCACTCACACACAGGTCTGATCCACTCCTAAGAAACCCTCGCATACAGGTCTGATCCACACCTCAGAAACACTCACACACAGGTCTAATCAACACCTCAGAAACACTCACACACATGTCTGTTACCTCCTCAAAAACACTAACACACAGGTCTGATCCACACCTCAGAAACACTCACACACAGGTCTGATCCCCACCTCAGAAACACTCACACACAGGTCTCATCCACACCTCAGAAACACTCACACACAGGTCTGATCCACACCTCAGAAATACACACACACAGGTCTGATCCACACCTCAGAAACACTCACACACAGGTCTGTCACCTCCTCAGAAACACTCACACACAGGTCGGATACACACCTCAGACACACTCACACGCACATCTGATCCACACCTCAGAAATACTCACACACAGGTCGGTCACCTCCTCAGAAACACTCAGACACAGGTCTGATCCACAGCTCAAAAACACTCACACACAGTTCTGTCACGTCCTCAGAAACACTCACACACTGATCCATCCACTCCTCAGAAACACTCACCCACAGGTCTGTCACCTCCTCAGAAACACTCACACACAGGTCTGATCCACACCTCAGAAACACTCACACACAGGTCTGATCCACACCTCAGAAACACTCACACACAGGTCTCATCCACACCTCAGAAACACTCACACACAGGTCTGATCCACACCTCAGAAATACTCACACACAGGTCTGATCCACACCTCAGAAACACTCACACACAGGTCTGTCACCTACTCAGAAACACTCACACACAGGTCTGATACACACCTCAGAAACACTCACACACAGATCAGATCCACACCTCAGAAACGCTCACACACAGGTCTGTCACTTCCTGAGAAACGCTCACACACAGGTCTGATCCACTCCTCAGAAACACTCACACACAGGTCCCTCACCTCCTCAGAAACACTCACACACAGGGCTGTCACCTCCTCAGAAACACTCAGACACAGGTCTGATCCACAGCTCAAAAACACTCACACAGAGTTCTGTCACCTCCACAGAAACACTCACACACAGGTCTGTCACCTCCTCAGAAACACTCACACACAGGTCGGATAGACACCTCAGAAACACTCACACGCACATCTGATCCACACCTCAGAAATACTCACACACAGGTCGGTCACCTCCTCAGAAACACTCACACACAGGTCTGATCCACACCTCAGAAACACTCACACACAGGTTTTCACCTCCTCAGAAACTCTCATACACAGGTCTGCCACCTCTTTAGAAACACTCACACACAGGTCTGTTCTCTCCTCAGAAACTCTCACACACTCATCTGTCAGCTCCTCAGAAGCACTCACACACAGGTCTGATCCACTCCTAAGAAAGCCTCGCATACAGGTCTGATCCACACCTCAGAAACACTCACACACAGATCAGATCCACACCTCAGAAACACTCACACACAGGTCTGATCCACACCTCAGAAACACTCACCCACAGGTCTGTCACCTCCTCAGAAACACTCACACACAGGTCTGATCCACACCTCAGAAACACTCACACACAGGTCTGATCCCCACCTCAGAAACACTCACACACAGGTCTCATCCACACCTCAGAAACACTCACACACAGGTCTGATCCACACCTCAGAAATACTCACACACAGGTCTGATCCACACCTCAGAAACACTCACACACAGGTCTGTCACCTCCTCAGAAACACTCACACACAGGTCGGATACACACCTCAGAAACACTCACATGCACATCTGATCCACACCTCAGAAATACTCACACACAGGTCGGTCACCTCCTCAGAAACACTCAGACACAGGTCTGATCCACAGCTCAAAAACACTCACACACAGTTCTGTCACCTCCTCAGAAACACTCACACACTGATCCATCCACTCCTCAGAAACACTCACCCACAGGTCTGTCACCTCCTCAGAAACACTCACACACAGGTCTGATCCACACCTCAGAAACACTCACACACAGGTCTGATCCACACCTCAGAAACACTCACACACAGGTCTCATCCACACCTCAGAAACACTCACACACAGGTCTGATCCACACCTCAGAAATACTCACACACAGGTCTGATCCACACCTCAGAAACACTCACACACAGGTCTGTCACCTCCTCAGAAACACTCACACACAGGTCTGATACACACCTCAGAAACACTCACACGCAGATCTGATCCACACCTCAGAAATACTCACACACAGGTCGGTCACCTCCTCAGAAACACTCAGACACAGGTCTGATCCACAGCTCAAAAACACTCACACACAGTTCTGTCACCTCCTCAGAAACACTCACACACTGATCCATCCACTCCTCAGAAACACTCACACACAGGTCTGTCACCTCCTCAGAAACTCTCATACACAGGTCTGCCACCTCTTCAGAAACACTCACACACTGATCCATCCACACCTCAGAAACACTCACACACAGGTTTTCACCTCCTCAGAAACTCTCATACACAGGTCTGCCACCTCTTCAGAAACACTAACACACAGGTCTGTCACCTCCTCAGAAACACTCACACACAGGTCTGATCCACACCTCAGAAACACTCACACACAGGTCTGATCCACACCTCAGAAACACTCACACACAGGTCTCATCCACACCTCAGAAACACTCACACACAGGTCTGATCCACACCTCAGAAATACTCACACACAGGTCTGATCCACACCTCAGAAACACTCACACACAGGTCTGTCACCTACTCAGAAACACTCACACACAGGTCTGATACACACCTCAGAAACACTCACACACAGATCAGATCCACACCTCAGAAACGCTCACACACAGGTCTGTCACTTCCTGAGAAACGCTCACACACAGGTCTGATCCACTCCTCAGAAACACTCACACACAGGTCCCTCACCTCCTCAGAAACACTCACACACAGGGCTGTCACCTCCTCAGAAACACTCAGACACAGGTCTGATCCACAGCTCAAAAACACTCACACAGAGTTCTGTCACCTCCACAGAAACACTCACACACAGGTCTGTCACCTCCTCAGAAACACTCACACACAGGTCGGATAGACACCTCAGAAACACTCACACGCACATCTGATCCACACCTCAGAAATACTCACACACAGGTCGGTCACCTCCTCAGAAACACTCACACACAGGTCTAATCCACACCTCAGAAACACTCACACACAGGTTTTCACCTCCTCAGAAACTCTCATACACAGGTCTGCCACCTCTTTAGAAACACTCACACACAGGTCTGTCACCTCCTCAGAAACACTCACACACAGGTCTGATCCACACCTCAGAAACACTCACACACATGTCTGATCCACACCTCAAAAACACTCACACACAGGTCTGTTCTCTCCTCAGAAACTCTCACACACTCATCTGTCAGCTCCTCAGAAGCACTCACACACAGGTCTGATCCACTCCTAAGAAAGCCTCGCATACAGGTCTGATCCACACCTCAGAAACACTCACACACAGATCAGATCCACACCTCAGAAACACTCACACACAGGTCTGATCCACACCTCAGAAACACTCACCCACAGGTCTGTCACCTCCTCAGAAACACTCACACACAGGTCTGATCCACACCTCAGAAACACTCACACACAGGTCTGATCCCCACCTCAGAAACACTCACACACAGGTCTCATCCACACCTCAGAAACACTCACACACAGGTCTGATCCACACCTCAGAAATACTCACACACAGGTCTGATCCACACCTCAGAAACACTCACACACAGGTCTGTCACCTCCTCAGAAACACTCACACACAGGTCGGATACACACCTCAGAAACACTCACATGCACATCTGATCCACACCTCAGAAATACTCACACACAGGTCGGTCACCTCCTCAGAAACACTCAGACACAGGTCTGATCCACAGCTCAAAAACACTCACACACAGTTCTGTCACCTCCTCAGAAACACTCACACACTGATCCATCCACTCCTCAGAAACACTCACCCACAGGTCTGTCACCTCCTCAGAAACACTCACACACAGGTCTGATCCACACCTCAGAAACACTCACACACAGGTCTGATCCACACCTCAGAAACACTCACACACAGGTCTCATCCACACCTCAGAAACACTCACACACAGGTCTGATCCACACCTCAGAAATACTCACACACAGGTCTGATCCACACCTCAGAAACACTCACACACAGGTCTGTCACCTCCTCAGAAACTCTCACACACAGGTCTGATACACACCTCAGAAACACTCACACGCAGATCTGATCCACACCTCAGAAATACTCACACACAGGTCGGTCACCTCCTCAGAAACACTCAGACACAGGTCTGATCCACAGCTCAAAAACACTCACACACAGTTCTGTCACCTCCTCAGAAACACTCACACACTGATCCATCCACTCCTCAGAAACACTCACACACAGGTCTGTCACCTCCTCAGAAACTCTCATACACAGGTCTGCCACCTCTTCAGAAACACTCACACACTGATCCATCCACACCTCAGAAACACTCACACACAGGTTTTCACCTCCTCAGAAACTCTCATACACAGGTCTGCCACCTCTTCAGAAACACTCACACACAGGTCTGTCACCTCCTCAGAAACACTCACACACAGGTCTGATCCACACCTCAGAAACACTCACACACAGGTCTGATCCACACCTCAAAAACACTCACACACAGGTCTGTTGTCTCCTCAGAAACTCTCACACACTCATCTGTCAGCTCCTCAGAAGCACTCACACACAGGTCTGATCCACTCCTAAGAAACCCTCGCATACAGGTCTGATCCACACATCAGAAACTCTCACACACAGGTCTAATCAATACCTCAGAAACACTCACACACATGTCTGTTACCTCCTCAGAAACACTCACGCACAGGTCTGATCCACACCTCGGAAACACTCACGCACAGGTCTGTCACCTCCTCAGAAACACTCACACACAGGTCAGATACACACCTCAGAAACACTCACACGCACATCTGATCCACACCTCAGAAATACTCACACACAGGTCGGTCACCTCCTCAGAAACACTCACACACAGGTCTGATCCACAGCTCAAAAACACTCACACACAGTTCTGTCACCTCCTCAGAAACACTCACACACTGATCCATCCACTCCTCAGAAACACTCACCCACAGGTCTGTCACCTCCTCAGAAACACTCACACACAGGTCTGATCCACACCTCAGAAACACTCACACACAGGTCTGATCCACACCTCAGAAACACTCACACACAGGTTCCTCACCTCCTCAGAAACACTCATACGCAGGTCTGTCACCTCTTCAGAAACACTCACACACAGGTCTGTCACCTCCTCAGAAACACTCACACACAGGTCTGATCCACACCTCAGAAACACTCACACACAGATCAGATCCACACCTCAGAAACGCTCACACACAGGTCTGTCACTTCCTGAGAAACACTCACACACAGGTCTGATCCACTCCTCAGAAACACTCACACACAGGTCCCTCACCTCCTCAGAAACACTCACACACAGGGCTGTCACCTCCTCAGAAACACTCAGACACAGGTCTGATCCACAGCTCAAAAACACTCACACAGAGTTCTGTCACCTCCACAGAAACACTCACACACAGGTCTGTTGTCTCCTCAGAAACTCTCACACACTCATCTGTCAGCTCCTCAGAAGCACTCACACACAGGTCTGATCCACTCCTAAGAAACCCTCGCATACAGGTCTGATCCACACATCAGAAACTCTCACACACAGGTCTAATCAATACCTCAGAAACACTCACACACATGTCTGTTACCTCCTCAGAAACACTCACACACAGGTCTGATCCACTACTCAGAAACATTCACACACAGGTCTGATCCACACCTCAGAAACACTCACAAACGGGTCTGTCACCTCCTCCGAACCACTCACTCACAGGTCTGTCACCTCCTCAGAAACACTCACACACAGGTCTGTCACCTCCTCAGAAACACTCAGACACTCATCTGTCAGCTCCTCAGAAGCACTCACACACAGGTCTGATCCACTCCTAAGAAACCCTCGCATACAGGTCTGATCCACACCTCAGAAACACTCACACACAGATCAGATCCACACCTCAGTAACACTCACACACAGGTCTGATCCACACCTCAGAAACACTCACACACAGGTCTGCCACCTCTTCAGAAACACTCACACACTGATCCATCCACACCTCAGAAACACTCACGCACAGGTTTTCACCTCCTCAGAAACTCTCATACACAGGTCTGCCACCTCTTCAGAAACACTCACACACAGGTCTGTCACCTCCTCAGAAACACTCACACACAGGTCTGATCCACACCTCAGAAACACTCACACACAGGTCTGATCCACACCTCAAAAACACTCACACACAGGTCTGTTGTCTCCTCAGAAATTCTCACACACTCGTCTGTCAGCTCCTCAGAAGCACTCACACGCAGGTCTGATCCACTCCTAAGAAACCCTCGCATACAGGTCTGATCCACACATCAGAAACTCTCACACACAGGTCTAATCAATACCTCAGAAACACTCACACACATGTCTGTTACCTCCTCAGAAACACTCACACACAGGTCTGATCCACACCTCAGAAACACTCACGCACAAGTCTGTCACCTCCTCAGAAACACTCACACACAGGTCAGATACACACCTCAGAAACACTCACACGCACATCTGATCCACACCTCAGAAATACTCACACACAGGTCGGTCACCTCCTCAGAAACACTCACACACAGGTCTGATCCACAGCTCAAAAACACTCACACACAGTTCTGTCACCTCCTCAGAAACACTCACACACTGATTCATCCACTCCTCAGAAACACTCACCCACAGGTCTGTCACCTCCTCAGAAACACTCACACACAGGTCTGATCCACACCTCAGAAACACTCACACACAGGTCTGATCCACACCTCAGAAACACTCACACACAGGTTCCTCACCTCCTCAGAAACACTCATACACAGGTCTGTCACCTCTTCAGAAACACTCACACACAGGTCTGTCACCTCCTCAGAAACACTCACACACAGGTCTGATCCACACCTCAGAAACACTCACACACTGATCAGATCCACACCTCAGAAACGCTCACACACAGGTCTGTCACTTCCTGAGAAACGCTCACACACAGGTCTGATCCACTCCTCAGAAACACTCACACACAGGTCCCTCACCTCCTCAGAAACACTCACACACAGGGCTGTCACCTCCTCAGAAACACTCAGACACAGGTCTGATCCACAGCTCAAAAACACTCACACAGAGTTCTGTCACCTCCACAGAAACACTCACACACAGGTCTGTTGTCTCCTCAGAAACTCTCACACACTCATCTGTCAGCTCCTCAGAAGCACTCACACACAGGTCTGATCCACTCCTAAGAAACCCTCGCATACAGGTCTGATCCACACATCAGAAACTCTCACACACAGGTCTAATCAATACCTCAGAAACACTCACACACATGTCTGTTACCTCCTCAGAAACACTCACACACAGGTCTGATCCACTACTCAGAAACATTCACACACAGGTCTGATCCACACCTCAGAAACACTCACAAACGGGTCTGTCACCTCCTCCGAACCACTCACTCACAGGTCTGTCACCTCCTCAGAAACACTCACACACAGGTCTGTCACCTCCTCAGAAACACTCAGACACTCATCTGTCAGCTCCTCAGAAGCACTCACACAGAGGTCTGATCCACTCCTAAGAAACCCTCGCATACAGGTCTGATCCACACCTCAGAAACACTCACACACAGATCAGATCCACACCTCAGTAACACACACACACAGGTCTGATCCACACCTCAGAAACACTCACCCACAGGTCTGTCACCTCCTCAGAAACACTCACACACAGGTCTGATCCACACCTCAGAAACACTCACACACAGGTCTGATCCCCACCTCAGAAACACTCACACACAGGTCTGATCCACTACTCAGAAACATTCACACACAGGTCTGATCCACACCTCAGAAACACTCACAAACGGGTCTGTCACCTCCTCCGAACCACTCACTCACAGGTCTGTCACCTCCTCAGAAACACTCACACACAGGTCTGTCACCTCCCCAGAAACACTCAGACACTCATCTGTCAGCTCCTCAGAAGCACTCACACACAGGTCTGATCCACTCCTAAGAAACCCTCGCATACAGGTCTGATCCACACCTCAGAAACACTCACACACAGATCAGATCCACACCTCAGTAACACTCACACACAGGTCTGATCCACACCTCAGAAACACTCACCCACAGGTCTGTCACCTCCTCAGAAACACTCACACACAGGTCTGATCCACACCTCAGAAACACTCACACACAGGTCTGATCCCCACCTCAGAAACACTCACACACAGGTCTCATCCACACCTCAGAAACACTCACACACAGGTCTGATCCACACCTCAGAAATACTCACACACAGGTCTGATCCACACCTCAGAAACACTCACGCACAGGTCTGTCACCTCCTCAGAAACACTCACACACAGGTCGGATACACACCTCAGAAACACTCACACGCACATCTGATCCACACCTCAGAAATACTCACACACAGGTCGGTCACCTCCTCAGAAACACTCAGACACAGGTCTGATCCACAGCTCAAAAACACTCACACACAGTTCTGTCACCTCCTCAGAAACACTCACACACTGATCCATCCACTCCTCAGAAACACTCACCCACAGGTCTGTCACCTCCTCAGAAACACTCACACACAGGTCTGATCCACACCTCAGAAACACTCACACACAGGTCTGATCCACACCTCAGAAACACTCACACACAGGTCTCATCCACACCGCAGAAACACTCACACACAGGTCTGATCCACACCTCAGAATTACTCACACACAGGTCTGATCCACACCTCAGAAACACTCACACACAGGTCTGTCACCTCCTCAGAAACACTCACACACAGGTCTGATACACACCTCAGAAACACTCACACGCAGATCTGATCCACACCTCAGAAATACTCACACATAGGTCGGTCACCTCCTCAGAAACACTCAGACACAGGTCTGATCCACAGCTCAAAAACACTCACACACAGTTCTGTCACCTCCTCAGAAACACTCACACACTGATCCATCCACTCCTCAGAAACACTCACACACAGGTCTGTCACCTCCTCAGAAACACTCACACACAGGTCTGATCCACACCTCAGAAACACTCACACACAGGTCTGATCCACACCACAAAAACACTCACACACAGGTCTGTTGTCTCCTCAGAAACTCTCACACACTCATCTGTCAGCTCCTCAGAAGCACTCACACACAGGTCTGATCCACTCCTAAGAAACCCTCGCATACAGGTCTGATCCACACATCAGAAACTCTCACACACAGGTCTAATCAATACCTCAGAAACACTCACACACATGTCTGTTACCTCCTCAGAAACACTCACACACAGGTCTGATCCACTACTCAGAAACATTCACACACAGGTCTGATCCACACCTCAGAAACACTCACAAACGGGTCAGTCACCTCCTCCGAACCACTCACTCACAGGTCTGTCACCTCCTCAGAAACACTCACACACAGGTCTGTCACCCCCTCAGAAACACTCAGACACTGGTCTGTCTCCTCCTGAGAAACACTCACACACAGGACTGATCCACACCTCAGAAACACTCACACACAGGTTCCTCACCTCCTCGGAAACACTCATACACAGGTCTGTCACCTCTTCAGAAACACTCACACACAGGTCTGTCACCTCCTCAGAAACACTCACACACAGGTCTGATCCACACCTCAGAAACACTCACACACAGATCAGATCCACACCTCAGAAACGCTCACACACAGGTCTGTCACTTCCTGAGAAACGCTCACACACAGGTCTGATCCACTCCTCAGAAACACTCACACACAGGTCCCTCACCTCCTCAGAAACACTCACACACAGGGCTGTCACCTCCTCAGAAACACTCAGACACAGGTCTGATCCACAGCTCAGAAACACTCACACAGAGTTCTGTCACCTCCACAGAAACACTCACACACAGGTCTGTTGTCTCCTCAGAAACTCTCACACACTCATCTGTCAGCTCCTCAGAAGCACTCACACACAGGTCTGATCCACTCCTAAGAAACCCTCGCATACAGGTCTGATCCACACATCAGAAACTCTCACACACAGGTCTAATCAATACCTCAGAAACTCTCACACACATGTCTGTTACCTCCTCAGAAACACTCACACACAGGTCTGATCCACTACTCAGAAACATTCACACACAGGTCTGATCCACACCTCAGAAACACTCACAAACGGGTCTGTCACCTCCTCCGAACCACTCACTCACAGGTCTGTCACCTCCTCAGAAACACTCACACACAGGTCTGTCACCTCCTCAGAAACACTCAGACACTGGTCTGTCTCCTCCTGAGAAACACTCACACACAGGTCTGATCCACACCTCAGAAACACTCACACACAGGTCTGATCCACACCTCAGAATTACTCACACACAGGTCTGTTCCACACCTCAGAAACACTCACACACAGGTCTGTCACCTCCTCAGAAACACTCACACACAGGTCTGATACACACCTCAGAATACTCACACGCAGATCTGATCCACACCTCAGAAATACTCACACACAGGTCGGTCACCTCCTCAGAAACACTCAGACACAGGTCTGATCCACAGCTCAAAAACACTCACACACATTTCTGTCACCTCCTCAGAAACACTCACACACTGATCCATCCACTCCTCAGAAACACTCACACACAGGTCTGTCACCTCCTCAGAAACTCTCATACACAGGTCTGCCACCTCTTCAGAAACACTCACACACTGATCCATCCACACCTCACAAACACTCACACACAGGTTTTCACCTCCTCAGAAACTCTCATACACAGGTCTGCCACCTCTTCAGAAACACTCACACACAGGTCTGTCACCTCCTCAGAAACACTCACACACAGGTCTGATCCACACCTCAGAAACACTCACACACAGGTCAGATCCACACCACATAAACACTCACACACAGGTCTGTTGTCTCCTCAGAAACTCTCACACACTCATCTGTCAGCTCCTCAGAAGCACTCACACACAGGTCTGATCCACTCCTAAGAAACCCTCGCATACAGGTCTGATCCACACATCAGAAACTCTCACACACAGGTCTAATCAATACCTCAGAAACACTCACACACATGTCTGTTACCTCCTCAGAAACACTCACACACAGGTCTGATCCACTACTCAGAAACATTCACACACAGGTCTGATCCACACCTCAGAAACACTCACAAACGGGTCTGTCACCTCCTCCGAACCACTCACTCACAGGTCTGTCACCTCCTCAGAAACACTCACACACAGGTCTGTCACCTCCTCAGAAACACTCAGACACTGGTCTGTCTCCTCCTGAGAAACACTCACACACAGGTCTGATCCACACCTCAGAAACACTCACATACAGGTTCCTCACCTCCTCAGAAACACTCATACACAGGTCTGTCACCTCTTCAGAAACACTCACACACAGGTCTGTCACCTCCTCAGAAACACTCACACACAGGTCTGATCCACACCTCAGAAACACTCACACACAGATCAGATCCACACCTCAGAAACGCTCACACACAGGTCTGTCACTTCCTGAGAAACGCTCACACACAGGTCTGATCCACTCCTCAGAAACACTCACACACAGTTCTGTCACCTCCTCAGAAACACTCACACACTGATCCATCCACTCCTCAGAAACACTCACCCACAGGTCTGTCACCTCCTCAGAAACACTCACACACAGGTCTGATCCACACCTCAGAAACACTCACACACAGGTCTGATCCACACCTCAGAAACACTCACACACAGGTCTCATCCACACCTCAGAAACACTCACACACAGGTCTGATCCACACCTCAGAATTACTCACACACAGGTCTGATCCACACCTCAGAAACACTCATACACAGGTCTGTCACCTCCTCAGAAACACTCACACACAGGTCTGATACACACCTCAGAAACACTCACACGCAGATCTGATCCACACCTCAGAAATACTCACACACAGGTCGGTCACCTCCTCAGAAACACTCAGACACAGGTCTGATCCACAGCTCAAAAACACTCACACACAGTTCTGTCACCTCCTCAGAAACACTCACACACTGATCCATCCACTCCTCAGAAACACTCACACACAGGTCTGTCACCTCCTCAGAAACTCTCATACACAGGTCTGCCACCTCTTCAGAAACACTCACACACTGATCCATCCACACCTCAGAAACACTCACACACAGGTTTTCACCTCCTCAGAAACTCTCATACACAGGTCTGCCACCTCTTCAGAAACACTCACACACAGGTCTGTCACCTCCTCAGAAACACTCACACACAGGTCTGATCCACACCTCAGAAACACTCACACACAGGTCTGATCCACACCTCAAAAACACTCACACACAGGTCTGTTGTCTCCTCAGAAACTCTCACACACTCATCTGTCAGCTCCTCAGAAGCACTCACACACAGGTCTGATCCACTCCTAAGAAACCCTCGCATACAGGTCTGATCCACACATCAGAAACTCTCACACACAGGTCTAATCAATACCTCAGAAACACTCACACACATGTCTGTTACCTCCTCAGAAACACTCACACACAGGTCTGATCCACTACTCAGAAACATTCACACACAGGTCTGATCCACACCTCAGAAAGACTCACAAACGGGTCTGTCACCTCCTCCGAACCACTCACTCACAGGTCTGTCACCTCCTCAGAAACACTCACACACAGGTCTGTCACCTCCTCAGAAACACTCAGACACTGGTCTGTCTCCTCCTAAGAAACACTCACACACAGGTCTGATCCACACCTCAGAAACACTCACACACAGGTTCCTCACCTCCTCAGAAACACTCATACACAGGTCTGTCACCTCTTCAGAAACACTCACACACAGGTCTGTCACCTCCTCAGAAACACTCACACACAGGTCTGATCCACACCTCAGAAACACTCACACACAGATCAGATCCACACCTCAGAAACGCTCACACACAGGTCTGTCACTTCCTGAGAAACGCTCACACACAGGTCTGATCCACTCCTCAGAAACACTCACACACAGGTCCCTCACCTCCTCAGAAACACTCACACACAGGGCTGTCACCTCCTCAGAAACACTCAGACACAGGTCTGATCCACAGCTCAAAAACACTCACACAGAGTTCTGTCACCTCCACAGAAACACTCACACACAGGTCTGATCCACTCCTCAGAAACACTCACACACAGTTCTGATGCACACCTCAGAAACACTCACACAGGTCTGTCACCTCCTCAGAAACACTCACACACTGATCCATCCACTCCTCATAAACACTCACACACAGGTCTGTCACCTCCTCAGAAACACTCACTCACAGGTCTGTCACCTGCTCAGAAACACTCACACACAGGTCTGTCACCTCCTCAGAAACACTCAGACACTTGTCTGTCTCCTCCTCAGAAACACTGACAAACAGGTCTGATCCACACCTCAGAAACACTCACACACAGGTCTGTCACCTCCTCAGAAACACTCACACACAGGTCTGATCCACTCCTCAGAAACACTCACACGCAGATCTGATCCACACCTCAGAAACTCTCACACACTGGTCTGTCACCTCCTCAGAAACACTCACACACAGGTCTGATCCACTCCTCAGAAACACTCACACACAGGTTCCTCACCTCCTCAGAAACACTCATACACAGGTCTGTCACCTCTTCAGAAACACTCACACACAGGTCTGATCCACACCTCAGAAACAGTCACACACAGGTCTGATCCACACCTCAGAAACATTCACACACAGGTCTGATCCACACCTCAGAAACACTCACACACAAGTCTGTCTCCTCCTCAGAAACACTCACACACAGGTCTGTCACCTCCTCAGAAACACTCACACACAGGTCTGATCCACACCTCAGAAACACTCACACAGAGGTCTGATCCACACCTCAGAAACACTCACACACAGGTCTGTCAATTCCTCAGAAACACTCACACACAGATCTGTTCTCTCCTCAGAAACCCTCACACACTCGTCTGTCAGCTCCTCAGAAGCACTCACGCACAGGTCTGATCCACTCCTCAGAAACGCTCACACACAGGTCCCTCACCTCCTCAGAAACACTCAGACACAGGTCTGATCCACACCTCAGAAACACTGACACACATGTCTGATCCACTCCTCAGAAACACTCACACACAGGTCCCTCACCTCCTCAGAAACACTCACACACAGGTCTGATCCACTCCTCAGAAACACTCACACACAGGTCCCTCACCTCCTCAGAAACACTCACACACAGGGCTATCACCTCCTCAGAAACACTCAGACACAGGTCTGATCCACAGCTCAAAAACACTCACACACAGTTCTGTCACCTCCTCAGATACACTCACACACAGGTCTGATCCACTCCTCAGAAACACTCACACACAGATCTGATGCACACCTCAGAAACACTCACACAGGTCTGTCACCTCCTCAGAAACACTCACACACTGATCCATCCACTCCTCAGAAACACTCACACACAGGTCTGTCACCTCCTCAGAAACACTCAGACACTGGTCTGTCTGCTCCTGAGAAACACTCACACACAGGTCTGATCCACACCTCAGAAACACTCACACACAGGTTTTCACCTCCTCAGAAACTCTCATACACAGGTCTGCCACCTCTTTAGAAACACTCACACACAGGTCTGTCACCTCCTCAGAAACACTCACACACAGGTCTGATCCACACCTCAGAAACACTCACACACAGGTCTGATCCACACCTCAAAAACACTCACACACAGGCTGTTCTCTCCTCAGAAACTCTCACACACTCGTCTGTCAGCTCCTCAGAAGCACTCACACACAGGTCTGATCCACTCCTAAGAAACCCTCGCATACAGGTCTGATCCACACCTCAGAAACACTCACAAACAGATCAGATCCACACCTCAGTAACACTCACACACAGGTCTGATCCACACCTCAGAAACACTCACACACAGGTCTGATCCCCACCTCAGAAACACTCACACACAGGTCTCATCCACACCTCAGAAACACTCACACACAGGTCTGATCCACACCTCAGAAATACTCACACACAGGTCTGATCCACACCTCAGAAACACTCACGCACAGGTCTGTCACCTCCTCAGAAACACTCACACACAGGTCGGATACACACCTCAGAAACACTCACACGCACATCTGATCCACACCTCAGAAATACTCACACACAGGTCGGTCACCTCCTCAGAAACACTCAGACACAGGTCTGATCCACAGCTCAAAAACACTCACACACAGTTCTGTCACCTCCTCAGAAACACTCACACACTGCTCCATCCACTCCTCAGAAACACTCACACACAGGTCTGTCACCTCCTCAGAAACTCTCATACACAGGTCTGCCACCTCTTCAGAAACACTCACACACTGATCCATCCACACCTCAGAAACACTCACACACAGGTTTTCACCTCCTCAGAAACTCTCATACACAGGTCTGCCACCTCTTCAGAAACACTCACACAGAGGTCTGTCACCTCCTCAGAAACACTCACACACAGGTCTGATCCACACCTCAGAAACACTCACACACAGGTCTGATCCACACCTCAAAAACACTCACACACAGGTCTTTTGTCTCCTCAGAAACTCTCCCGCACTCATCTGTCAGCTCCTCAGAAGCACTCACACACAGGTCTGATCCACTCCTAAGAAATCCTCGCATACAGGTCTGATCCACACATCAGAAACTCTCACACACAGGTCTAATCAATACCTCAGAAACACTCATACACATGTCTGTTACCTCCTCAGAAACACTCACACACAGGTCTGATCCACTACTCAGAAACATTCACACACAGGTCTGATCCACACCTCAGAAACACTCACAAACGGGTCTGTCACCTCCTCCGAACCACTCACTCACAGGTCTGTCACCTCCTCAGAAACACTCACACACAGGTCTGTCACCTCCTCAGAAACACTCAGACACTGGTCTGTCTCCTCCTGAGAAACACTCACACACAGGTCTGATCCACACCTCAGAAACACTCACACACAGGTTCCTCACCTCCTCAGAAACACTCATACACAGGTCTGTCACCTCTTCAGAAACACTCACACACAGGTCTGTCACCTCCTCAGAAACACTCACACACAGGTCTGATCCACACCTCAGAAACACTCACACACAGATCAGATCCACACCTCAGAAACGCTCACACACAGGTCTGTCACTTCCTGAGAAACGCTCACACACAGGTCTGATCCACTCCTCAGAAACACTCACACACAGGTCCCTCACCTCCTCAGAAACACTCACACACAGGGCTGTCACCTCCTCAGAAACACTCAGACACAGGTCTGATCCACAGCTCAAAAACACTCACACAGAGTTCTGTCACCTCCACAGAAACACTCACACACAGGTCTGATCCACTCCTCAGAAACACTCACACACAGTTCTGATGCACACCTCAGAAACACTCACACAGGTCTGTCACCTCCTCAGAAACACTCACACACTGATCCATCCACTCCTCATAAACACTCACACACAGGTCTGTCACCTCCTCAGAAACACTCACTCACAGGTCTGTCACCTGCTCAGAAACACTCACACACAGGTCTGTCACTCTCCTCAGAAACACTCAGACACTTGTCTGTCTCCTCCTCAGAAACACTGACAAACAGGTCTGATCCACACCTCAGAAACACTCACACACAGGTCTGTCACCTCCTCAGAAACACTCACACACAGATCTGATCCACACCTCAGAAACTCTCACACACAGTTCTGTCACCTCCTCAGAAACACTCACACACTGATCCATCCACTCCTCAGAAACACTCACCCACAGGTCTGTCACCTCCTCAGAAACACTCACACACAGTTCTGATCCACACCTCAGAAACACTCACACACAGTTCTGATCCACACCTCAGAAACACTCACACACAGGTCTCATCCACACCTCAGAATCACTCACACACAGGTCTGATCCACACCTCAGAATTACTCACACACAGGTCTGATCCACACCTCAGAAACACTCATACACAGGTCTGTCACCTCCTCAGAAACACTCACACACAGGTCTGATACACACCTCAGAAACACTCACACGCAGATCTGATCCACACCTCAGAAATACTCACACACAGGTCGGTCACCTCCTCAGAAACACTCAGACACAGGTCTGATCCACAGCTCAAAAACACTCACACACAGTTCTGTCACCTCCTCAGAAACACTCACACACTGATCCATCCACTCCTCAGAAACACTCACACACAGGTCCCTCACCTCCTCAGAAACACTCACACACAGGGCTGTCACCTCCTCAGAAACACTCAGACACAGGTCTGATCCACAGCTCAAAAACACTCACACAGAGTTCTGTCACCTCCACAGAAACACTGACACACAGGTCTGATCCACTCCTCAGAAACACTCACACACAGTTCTGATGCACACCTCAGAAACACTCACACAGGTCTGTCACCTCCTCAGAAACACTCACACACTGATCCATCCACTCCTCATAAACACTCACACACAGGTCTGTCACCTCCTCAGAAACACTCACTCACAGGTCTGTCACCTGCTCAGAAACACTCACACACAGGTCTGTCACCTCCTCAGAAACACTCAGACACTTGTCTGTCTCCTCCTCAGAAACACTGACAAACAGGTCAGATCCACACCTCAGAAACACTCACACACAGGTCTGTCACCTCCTCAGAAACACTCACACACAGGTCTGATCCACTCCTCAGAAACACTCACACGCAGATCTGATCCACACCTCAGAAACTCTCACACACTGGTCTGTCACCTCCTCAGAAACACTCACACACAGGTCTGATCCACTCCTCAGAAACACTCACACACAGGTTCCTCACCTCCTCAGAAACACTCATACACAGGTCTGTCACCTCTTCAGAAACACTCACACACAGGTCTGATCCACACCTCAGAAACACTCACACACAGGTCTGATCCACACCTCAGAAACATTCACACACAGGTCTGATCCACACCTCAGAAACACTCACACACAAGTCTGTCTCCTCCTCAGAAACACTCACACACAGGTCTGTCACCTCCTCAGAAACACTCACACACAGGTCTGATCCACACCTCAGAAACACTCACACAGAGGTCTGATCCACACCTCAGAAACACTCACACACAGGTCTGTCAATTCCTCAGAAACACTCACACACAGATCTGTTCTCTCCTCAGAAACCCTCACACACTCGTCTGTCAGCTCCTCAGAAGCACTCACGCACAGGTCTGATCCACTCCTCAGAAACCCTCACACACAGGTCCCTCACCTCCTCAGAAACACTCAGACACAGGTCTGATCCACACCTCAGAAACACTGACACACATGTCTGATCCACTCCTCAGAAACACTCACACACAGGTCCCTCACCTCCTCAGAAACACTCACACACAGGTCTGATCCACTCCTCAGAAACACTCACACACAGGTCCCTCACCTCCTCAGAAACACTCACACACAGGGCTATCACCTCCTCAGAAACACTCAGACACAGGTCTGATCCACAGCTCAAAAACACTCACACACAGTTCTGTCACCTCCTCAGATACACTCACACACAGGTCTGATCCACTCCTCAGAAACACTCACACACAGATCTGATGCACACCTCAGAAACACTCACACAGGTCTGTCACCTCCTCAGAAACACTCACACACTGATCCATCCACTCCTCAGAAACACTCACACACAGGTCTGTCACCTCCTCAGAAACACTCAGACACTTGTCTGTCTGCTCCTGAGAAACACTCACACACAGGTCTGATCCACACCTCAGAAACACTCACACACAGGTTTTCACCTCCTCAGAAACTCTCATACACAGGTCTGCCACCTCTTTAGAAACACTCACACACAGGTCTGTCACCTCCTCAGAAACACTCACACACAGGTCTGATCCACACCTCAGAAACACTCACACACAGGTCTGATCCACACCTCAAAAACACTCACACACAGGCTGTTCTCTCCTCAGAAACTCTCACACACTCGTCTGTCAGCTCCTCAGAAGCACTCACACACAGGTCTGATCCACTCCTAAGAAACCCTCGCATACAGGTCTGATCCACACCTCAGAAACACTCACACACAGATCAGATCCACACCTCAGTAACACTCACACACAGGTCTGATCCACACCTCAGAAACACTCACACACAGGTCTGATCCCCACCTCAGAAACACTCACACACAGGTCTCATCCACACCTCAGAAACACTCACACACAGGTCTGATCCACACCTCAGAAATACTCACACACAGGTCTGATCCACACCTCAGAAACACTCACGCACAGGTCTGTCACCTCCTCAGAAACACTCACACACAGGTCGGATACACACCTCTGAAACACTCACACGCACATCTGATCCACACCTCAGAAATACTCACACACAGGTCGGTCACCTCCTCAGAAACACTCAGACACAGGTCTGATCCACAGCTCAAAAACACTCACACACAGGTCTGTCAATTCCTCAGAAACACTCACACACAGATCTGTTCTCTCCTCAGAAACCCTCACACACTCGTCTGTCAGCTCCTCAGAAGCACTCACGCACAGGTCTGATCCACTCCTCAGAAACCCTCACACACAGGTCCCTCACCTCCTCAGAAACACTCAGACACAGGTCTGATCCACACCTCAGAAACACTGACACACATGTCTGATCCACTCCTCAGAAACACTCACACACAGGTCCCTCACCTCCTCAGAAACACTCACACACAGGTCTGATCCACTCCTCAGAAACACTCACACACAGGTCCCTCACCTCCTCAGAAACACTCACACACAGGGCTATCACCTCCTCAGAAACACTCAGACACAGGTCTGATCCACAGCTCAAAAACACTCACACACAGTTCTGTCACCTCCTCAGATACACTCACACACAGGTCTGATCCACTCCTCAGAAACACTCACACACAGATCTGATGCACACCTCAGAAACACTCACACAGGTCTGTCACCTCCTCAGAAACACTCACACACAGGTCTGTCACCTCCTCAGAAACACTCACACACAGGTCGGATACACACCTCAGAAACACTCACACGCACATCTGATCCACACCTCAGAAATACTCACACACAGGTCGGTCACCTCCTCAGAAACACTCAGACACAGGTCTGATCCACACCTCAGAAACACTCACACACAGGTTTTCACCTCCTCAGAAACTCTCATACACAGGTCTGCCACCTCTTTAGAAACACTCACACACAGGTCTGTCACCTCCTCAGAAACACTCACACACAGGTCTGATCCACACCTCAGAAACACTCACACACAGGTCTGATCCACACCTCAAAAACACTCACACACAGGCTGTTCTCTCCTCAGAAACTCTCACACACTCGTCTGTCAGCTCCTCAGAAGCACTCACACACAGGTCTGATCCACTCCTAAGAAACCCTCGCATACAGGTCTGATCCACACCTCAGAAACACTCACACACAGATCAGATCCACACCTCAGTAACACTCACACACAGGTCTGATCCACACCTCAGAAACACTCACACACAGGTTTGATCCCCACCTCAGAAACACTCACACACAGGTCTCATCCACACCTCAGAAACACTCACACACAGGTCTCATCCACACCTCAGAAATACTCACACACAGGTCTGATCCACACCTCAGAAACACTCACGCACAGGTCTGTCACCTCCTCAGAAACACTCACACACAGGTCGGATACACACCTCAGAAACACTCACACGCACATCTGATCCACACCTCAGAAATACTCACACACAGGTCGGTCACCTCCTCAGAAACACTCAGACACAGGTCTGATCCACAGCTCAAAAACACTCACACACAGTTCTGTCACCTCCTCAGAAACACTCACACACTGATCCATCCACTCCTCAGAAACACTCACCCACAGGTCTGTCACCTCCTCAGAAACACTCACACACAGGTCTGATCCACACCTCAGAAACACTCACACACAGGTCTGATCCACACCTCAGAAACACTCACACACAGGTCTCATCCACACCTCAGAAACACTCACACACAGGTCTGATCCACACCTCAGAATTACTCACACACAGGTCTGATCCACACCTCAGAAACACTCACACACAGGTCTGTCACCTCCTCAGAAACACTCACACACAGGTCTGATACACACCTCAGAAACACTCACACGCAGATCTGATCCACACCTCAGAAATACTCACACACAGGTCGGTCACCTCCTCAGAAACACTCAGACACAGGTCTGATCCACAGCTCAAAAACACTCACACACAGTTCTGTCACCTCCTCAGAAACACTCACACACTGATCCATCCACTCCTCAGAAACACTCACACACAGGTCTGTCACCTCCTCAGAAACTCTCATACACAGGTCTGCCACCTCTTCAGAAACACTCACACAATGATCCATCCACACCTCAGAAACACTCACACACAGGTTTTCACCTCCTCAGAAACTCTCATACACAGGTCTGCCACCTCTTCAGAAACACTCACACAGAGGTCTGTCACCTCCTCAGAAACACTCACACACAGGTCTGATCCACACCTCAGAAACACTCACACACAGGTCTGATCCACACCTCAAAAACACTCACACACAGGTCTGTTGTCTCCTCAGAAACTCTCCCACACTCATCTGTCAGCTCCTCAGAAGCACTCACACACAGGTCTGATCCACTCCTAAGAAATCCTCGCATACAGGTCTGATCCACACATCAGAAACTCTCACACACAGGTCTAATCAATACCTCAGAAACACTCACACACATGTCTGTTACCTCCTCAGAAACACTCACACACAGGTCTGATCCACTACTCAGAAACATTCACACACAGGTCTGATCCACACCTCAGAAACACTCACAAACGGGTCTGTCACCTCCTCCGAACCACTCACTCACAGGTCTGTCACCTCCTCAGAAGCACTCACACACAGGTCTGTCACCTCCTCAGAAACACTCAGACACTGGTCTGTCTCCTCCTGAGAAACACTCACACACAGGTCTGATCCACACCTCAGAAACACTCCCACACAGGTTCCTCACCTCCTCAGAAACACTCATACACAGGTCTGTCACCTCTTCAGAAACACTCACACACAGGTCTGTCACCTCCTCAGAAACACTCACACACAGGTCTGATCCACACCTCAGAAACACTCACACACAGATCAGATCCACACCTCAGAAACGCTCACACACAGGTCTGTCACTTCCTGACAAACGCTCACACACAGGTCTGATCCACTCCTCAGAAACACTCACACACAGGTCCCTCACCTCCTCAGAAACACTCACACACAGGGCTGTCACCTCCTCAGAAACACTCAGACACAGGTCTGATCCACAGCTCAAAAACACTCACACAGAATTCTGTCACCTCCACAGAAACACTCACACACAGGTCTGATCCACTCCTCAGAAACACTCACACACAGTTCTGATGCACACCTCAGAAACACTCACACAGGTCTGTCACCTCCTCAGAAACACTCACACACTGATCCATCCACTCCTCATAAACACTCACACACAGGTCTGTCACCTCCTCAGAAACACTCACTCACAGGTCTGATCCACTCCTCAGAAACACTCACACACAGATCTGATGCACACCTCAGAAACACTCACACAGGTCTGTCACCTCCTCAGAAACACTCACACACAGGTCTGTCACCTCCTCAGAAACACTCACACACAGGTCGGATACACACCTCAGAAACACTCACACGCACATCTGATCCACACCTCAGAAATACTCACACACAGGTCGGTCACCTCCTCAGAAACACTCAGACACAGGTCTGATCCACACCTCAGAAACACTCACACACAGGTTTTCACCTCCTCAGAAACTCTCATACACAGGTCTGCCACCTCTTTAGAAACACTCACACACAGGTCTGTCACCTCCTCAGAAACACTCACACACAGGTCTGATCCACACCTCAGAAACACTCACACACAGGTCTGATCCACACCTCAAAAACACTCACACACAGGCTGTTCTCTCCTCAGAAACTCTCACACACTCGTCTGTCAGCTCCTCAGAAGCACTCACACACAGGTCTGATCCACTCCTAAGAAACCCTCGCATACAGGTCTGATCCACACCTCAGAAACACTCACACACAGATCAGATCCACACCTCAGTAACACTCACACACAGGTCTGATCCACACCTCAGAAACACTCACACACAGGTCTGATCCCCACCTCAGAAACACTCACACACAGGTCTCATCCACACCTCAGAAACACTCACACACAGGTCTGATCCACACCTCAGAAATACTCACACACAGGTCTGATCCACACCTCAGAAACACTCACGCACAGGTCTGTCACCTCCTCAGAAACACTCACACACAGGTCGGATACACACCTCAGAAACACTCACACGCACATCTGATCCACACCTCAGAAATACTCACACACAGGTCGGTCACCTCCTCAGAAACACTCAGACACAGGTCTGATCCACAGCTCAAAAACACTCACACACAGTTCTGTCACCTCCTCAGAAACACTCACACACTGATCCATCCACTCCTCAGAAACACTCACCCACAGGTCTGTCACCTCCTCAGAAACACTCACACACAGGTCTGATCCACACCTCAGAAACACTCACACACAGGTCTGATCCACACCTCAGAAACACTCACACACAGGTCTCATCCACACCTCAGAAACACTCACACACAGGTCTGATCCACACCTCAGAATTACTCACACACAGGTCTGATCCACACCTCAGAAACACTCACACACAGGTCTGTCACCTCCTCAGAAACACTCACACACAGGTCTGATACACACCTCAGAAACACTCACACGCAGATCTGATCCACACCTCAGAAATACTCACACACAGGTCGGTCACCTCCTCAGAAACACTCAGACACAGGTCTGATCCACAGCTCAAAAACACTCACACACAGTTCTGTCACCTCCTCAGAAACACTCACACACTGATCCATCCACTCCTCAGAAACACTCACACACAGGTCTGTCACCTCCTCAGAAACTCTCATACACAGGTCTGCCACCTCTTCAGAAACACTCACACACTGATCCATCCACACCTCAGAAACACTCACACACAGGTTTTCACCTCCTCAGAAACTCTCATACACAGGTCTGCCACCTCTTCAGAAACACTCACACAGAGGTCTGTCACCTCCTCAGAAACACTCACACACAGGTCTGATCCACACCTCAGAAACACTCACACACAGGTCTGATCCACACCTCAAAAACACTCACACACAGGTCTGTTGTCTCCTCAGAAACTCTCCCACACTCATCTGTCAGCTCCTCAGAAGCACTCACACACAGGTCTGATCCACTCCTAAGAAATCCTCGCATACAGGTCTGATCCACACATCAGAAACTCTCACACACAGGTCTAATCAATACCTCAGAAACACTCACACACATGTCTGTTTCCTCCTCAGAAACACTCACACACAGGTCTGATCCACTACTCAGAAACATTCACACACAGGTCTGATCCACACCTCAGAAACACTCACAAACGGGTCTGTCACCTCCTCCGAACCACTCACTCACAGGTCTGTCACCTCCTCAGAAGCACTCACACACAGGTCTGTCACCTCCTCAGAAACACTCAGACACTGGTCTGTCTCCTCCTGAGAAACATTCACACACAGGTCTGATCCACACCTCAGAAACACTCACACACAGGTTCCTCACCTCCTCAGAAACACTCATACACAGGTCTGTCACCTCTTCAGAAACACTCACACACAGGTCTGTCACCTCCTCAGAAACACTCACACACAGGTCTGATCCACACCTCAGAAACACTCACACACAGATCAGATCCACACCTCAGAAACGCTCACACACAGGTCTGTCACTTCCTGACAAACGCTCACACACAGGTCTGATCCACTCCTCAGAAACACTCACACACAGGTCCCTCACCTCCTCAGAAACACTCACACACAGGGCTGTCACCTCCTCAGAAGCACTCACACACAGATCTGATCCACACCTCAGAAACTCTCACACACTGGTCTGTCACCTCCTCAGAAACACTCACACACAGGTCTGATCCACTCCTCAGAAACACTCACACACAGGTTCCTCACCTCCTCAGAAACACTCATACACAGGTCTGTCACCTCTTCAGAAACACTCACACACAGGTCTGATCCACACCTCAGAAACACTCACACACAGGTCTGATCCACACCTCAGAAACACTCAGACACAGATCTGTTCTCTCCTCAGAAACTCTCACACACTCATCTGTCAGCTCCTCAGAAGCACTCACACACAGGTCTGATCCACTCCTCAGAAACCCTCGCATACAGGTCTGATCCACACCTCAGAAACACTCACACGCAGGTCTAATCAACACCTCAGAAACACTCACACACATGTCTGTTACCTCCTCAGAAACACTCACACACAGGTCTGATCCACACCTCAGAAACATTCACACACAGGTCTGATCCACACCTCAGAAACACTCACACACAAGTCTGTCTCCTCCTCAGAAACACTCACACACAGGTCTGTCACCTCCTCAGAAACACTCACACACAGGTCTGATCCACACCTCAGAAACACTCACACAGAGGTCCGATCCACACCTCAGAAACACTCACACACAGGTCTGTCAATTCCTCAGAAACACTCACACACAGATCTGTTCTCTCCTCAGAAACCCTCACACACTCGTCTGTCAGCTCCTCAGAAGCACTCACGCACAGGTCTGATCCACTCCTCAGAAACCCTCACACACAGGTCCCTCACCTCCTCAGAAACACTCAGACACAGGTCTGATCCACACCTCGGAAACACTGACACTCATGTCTGATCCACTCCTCAGAAACACTCACACACAGGTCCCTCACCTCCTCAGAAACACTCAGACACTGGTCTGTCTGCTCCTGAGAAACACTCACACACAGGTCTGATCCAGACCTCAGAAACACTCACACACAGGTTTTCACCTCCTCAGAAACTCTCATACACAGGTCTGCCACCTCTTTAGAAACACTCACACACAGGTCTGTCACCTCCTCAGAAACACTCACACACAGGTCTGATCCACACCTCAGAAACACTCACACACAGGTCTGATCCACACCTCAAAAACACTCACACACAGGTCAGTTCTCTCCTCAGAAACTCTCACACACTCGTCTGTCAGCTCCTCAGAAGCACTCACACACAGGTCTGATCCACTCCTAAGAAACCCTCGCATACAGGTCTGATCCACACCTCAGAAACACTCACACACTGATCAGATCCACACCTCAGTAACACTCACACACAGGTCTGATCCACACCTCAGAAACACTCACCCACAGGTCTGTCACCTCCTCAGAAACACTCACACACAGGTCTGATCCACACCTCAGAAACACTCACACACAGGTCTGATCCCCACCTCAGAAACACTCACACACAGGTCTCATCCACACCTCAGAAACACTCACACACAGGTCTGATCCACACCTCAGAAATACTCACACACAGGTCTGATCCACACCTCAGAAACACTCACACACAGGTCTGTCACCTCCTCAGAAACACTCACACACAGGTCGGATACACACCTCAGAAACACTCACACGCACATCTGATCCACACCTCAGAAATACTCACACACAGGTCGGTCACCTCCTCAGAAACACTCAAACACAGGTCTGATCCACAGCTCAAAAACACTCACACACAGGTCTGATCCACACCTCAGAAACACTCACACACAGGTCTGTCACCTCCTCAGAAACACTCACAGACAGGTCTGATCCACTCCTCAGAAACACTCACACACAGGTTCCTCACCTCCTCAGAAACACTCATACACAGGTCTGTCACCTCTTCAGAAACACTCACACACAGGTCTGATCCACACCTCAGAAACACTCACACACAGGTCTGATCCACACCTCAGAAACACTCAGACACAGATCTGTTCTCTCCTCAGAAACTCTCACACACTCATCTGTCAGCTCCTCAGAAGCACTCACACACAGGTCTGATCCACTCCTCAGAAACCCTCGCATACAGGTCTGATCCACACCTCAGAAACACTCACACGCAGGTCTAATCAACACCTCAGAAACACTCACACACATGTCTGTTACCTCCTCAGAAACACTCACACACAGGTCTGATCCACACCTCAGAAACACTCACACACAGATCAGATCCACACCTCAGAAACGCTCACACACAGGTCTGTCACTTCCTGAGAAACGCTCACACACAGGTCTGATCCACTCCTCAGAAACACTCACACACAGGTCCCTCACCTCCTCAGAAACACTCACACACAGGGCTGTCACCTCCTCAGAAACACTCAGACACAGGTCTGATCCACAGCTCAAAAACACTCACACAGAGTTCTGTCACCTCCACAGAAACACTCACACACAGGTCTGATCCACTCCTCAGAAACACTCACACACAGTTCTGATGCACACCTCAGAAACACTCACACAGGTCTGTCACCTCCTCAGAAACACTCACACACTGATCCATCCACTCCTCATAAACACTCACACACAGGTCTGTCACCTCCTCAGAAACACTCACTCACAGGTCTGTCACCTGCTCAGAAACACTCACACACAGGTCTGTCACTCTCCTCAGAAACACTCAGACACTTGTCTGTCTCCTCCTCAGAAACACTGACAAACAGGTCTGATCCACACCTCAGAAACACTCACACACAGGTCTGTCACCTCCTCAGAAACACTCACACACAGATCTGATCCACACCTCAGAAACTCTCACACACTGGTCTGTCACCTCCTCAGAAACACTCACACACAGGT